>NC_048926.1:69867597-69888829 GCF_011077185.1 Oxyura jamaicensis
AAAGAAAGAAAGAAAGAAAGAAAGAAAGAAAGAAAGAAAGAAAGAAAGAAAGAAAGAAAGAAAGAAAGAAAGAAAGAAAGAAAGAAAGAAAGAAAGAAAGAAAGAAAAAGAAAACTGAATCTGCAAGAGTAACTATACAAATACCAATTTGATGTTATCCTGTAGAGAGGTTAGTGCTAGTCCAGCTCATTTCCTCCCCATCTTGCAGTAATTATTCACAGTCTGAGATGATTGAATCTGGCTGGACATTAAGAACTGATTTAGGTGCAGTTTACCTGGAAGTATGAATGCTGCCCGTTGGCTACTCCTTTCACTGACAACCTTTTTCCTCACTGCTCCTTTTAACCATGTTTTGAATTTCTCCAGTACCACATCTAATCGACAGAGTGTTTGCCTAGTTCTTCCACACTTTTCACTGTGCTGTTCACTCTACTGCGCTTCACATCATGCCTCTCTTTCAGAGACACTGTAGGTAATTGTTATAGCACTACTAATAGATTTTTTTTTTCATTATGCTCCTTGTAATAATATATATGATGCTAAAAATAAGACATGGTCTGTGAACTTATATCAGACCATTAAGTAGGTTTTCTGATCTTACGCTTGGCAGAATAAGTTAAGATGTTTCCTTCTACTCCAGGGTTTGAACCCTAATGCTGGGAGATGTTGGCTTATTGCTAATGCTTACCCCAGGCTCACCAGGTTCCCATCCCTAGCTGAGTTTCTCTCTCCTTGAGGCAGATAGAGAAACTGGGAAGGATGTCTGGGGGGTTGCTTTCTGTTTTGGACTCTCTAAGTGCCTACATCCTGCTTAAATTTCAGGATAATATACTTAAATCTTCAGCAATGAAACAGTCCCTTGGCAGATTCAAATGGCACTAATTCCTGGAAAGGAATTGTGAGTAGGAATTTGTGAATCTCACCATTCTTTATACACAAAGAAACATCTTATATTTTTCATACATTTTAGAATACCTGAAGACAAGTATATTCTCTATGTAAGTTAACTCCAGCATTTGTCAAAAACATCTATTTTGTCCACTGCAATAAATATTGCAGTTCTGATCCAAAATTGTTAAGTTCATAGTAATAATTTTTGATAAATATACATTTTGTAGAAAATGATATTTTAAATGTTCAGATGCCAAAGCATTAAAAAAAAAAAAAAAAAGAAAAAAAAAAAAAGTAGTCTCTGAGTTCTTTTTGCAAACAGTCAGAATTGAACTTTTTTTTTTTTTTTTTTTTTTTTTTTTTACACATTAAAGTGTTTTCAGCAGAGTTTCTTTATTTTGGCATATTGTGGGCTTTCAAGCATGACTGGAATTCTGCACAGCATCATAGTTCTGATTTGCATGTCCTGTTAGAGTCACTATTCAACTGTAAATTAAGTATGGAAAATAATGGAACTCTATAATTAAGATTTGGTAAAAGTCAGTGAGTCTCTGCTTTACTGTATTTTATACTTTTTTCAATGTTAAATGAATATGCTTAAATGTGCTTTCATATTTTTATGTGCCTAAAAATCTGAGTCATTCATATATTCCTAAATAAGCTACTGAAATGTCTAGTCACATTGTGTCTCTGAAAAGTATAACCTTGACTGGAAAGTTAGTCATTTTTTACAGTTGACAGGAATCAGCAACAGAGCAGCAAAAGCATTGCTTGTTACACTTTATTAGTAATGGAAAGATACTCTTAACAGTGTCAGTCAGTGAATCTCAGTTCATTTCTGGTTCTCCTAGGCAATGCGGGGAAGACTATTTCATTTTATAGCCTTTACTATCAAGTAAAAATATACCACAAAGGGGATGCCTATGGCTTACCTAAATCATTTGAATTTGATAAAATCACATTTATTTGTCATATGGAAGACAACATATAATGATATTTTGAAAAATTAATGTTCAGTGTGTTTTAAACACTTTAAGACATCTGAGCTACATTCACAGTAATATTAGCTGATTGGATAACGAGATTTTTTTTTTTAAAAAAAGAAACAAACAAGAGTAACAACAACAACAACAACAACAACAACAAAAAACAGCAGCAACATAAAACCACCTATTTTTACTTATACAAACATTAAGCAGATGGTTTGCCTTCTACTCTGTGATGGATTGTTTTTTCCTGCTTTTGTCATGGTGCTGCATGCACAGCTCATATGTGTTTCATCCTGCATTTTCACGCTCTACAAGAAGTGACATTTGTGCATAAATTATATTAATAAAATAGTGTTCTTAGTACAATAATCTTAGTTATGCAGTGATCTTTAGTTTCAGAAACATAATTGCATTATAGCAAGTGTCCTTTACCCAGAGTTTTTTTGGAGGTAAAACGATCAAATTATTGGTTTTATAGGAATACACTAGAAACTACTTATTTATTTGTATAAAAGAATACCAGTTAACAGTGTTTTACTTACATTTTTGTTTCTCAGTCAAATTGACCATGGATATTGAAAGTGGTCAGTCTTTTATTATCTTTGCATGGGCTCAGATTTTGTCCCTCAGGATCCAGATATGAGATGTGGAGAATACCAACCCTGTTCCTTCCGGAACTTTACAAGTATCCAAGAAGCTTCAATGCATCTTGGCAAGTAAAAGAGGCAGAAAGTATGTTAGCTTTGCAAAATTTTTTGGCCATGCAAATAGCCATAATAAGTAATCTCTTACAGATGCATGTTTTGTTACAACAATGTAACTAAAGTACTTAATATATTTTAAGGGAATCACTGCTTTTCTATATCCTCACAGCAGCCACCAAACTCTTCTTTAAACAGTGTTTGTTTGTTTTTTCCATTTTTCAACATGTTCTTATACAGCCATAATATTCAGGCTCTTTGGAAATGAAGAACTTGTTTACACATACCCATTCCTCCCGTGGTTATATTTCTGTAGTGTGATTTCTCTAAAATATCACCTGGTTTACTTACTTTCTTTTATACAAAATAAATCAAATGGCTAAATTCAAAGCTAGCATTAACTTGGAATAGCGTGTGTTGTATCTCCCATTAAAATGGCTTATTCTGAGCTTAGCTGTTCATGCTGTTATTTCAGACTAGACTTCACCCTGCTGAGGGTTCAGTTCAGTGGAAGCAAGTGTTCACATAGTTTGAGAACAACCTTAGCAAAGTTAAACAGCATAAAGAATGTGGTGTGTACAGATCAAGGAAGCAGTATCACCTAAGGGAAAGAGTTCTTAATTTAGGGCTACCCGGTAGTCTGTAACTACTCCCCAAGGTGATCGTGAAGTGCTAAATTCAGACTATTAGTGTTGGTATTTATGGACTGCCATGTAATTTCTCAATGATACCAAGTGATTAAAACTTATTTTTGGTACATACTAAAGTTTGTTCAGTGTGTCAGACTAGTTTCTTTCTGTAATACTACTCACAGTTTGTTATTTCCTTTAAAATCTGTGATGCATTTGGAGGCATATTTTGAGCATTTTACACTTGTGACTCAACATACCAGATTGTACAAGAAATAATTTACACTTTAATCTGAACACATACCTTTGCCAATAAACATAGTGAAAAAATAATTGTGGTATATAGATATCTTCCTTCAGATTCTAAATTCTATAGCTGCTGTTATTCTTCAGCAATTTAAGTAATTCTGTGCCTATTTCTGGGGGAAGGGAAGAGGGATCCTGTCATTTCTCCTACATCTAAAGTTGCTATACTAAATCATTTCTGATAGAGAGAAGGGAAACAGTTTGAAGCTGTGGAGCACAGAAAAGCAGAAAAGCATTTCAGAGGTTACATATCCTGGTTGTCAAGTCTGAGTTTCACAATTGCTGACTTAAATTCTCCCAGAACCGTATTAACTTTTAGCTTTCAATAAATGTGGATCTTTCCATCTTATTTTTTTTTCTCTTCTTAAGAAAAAATATTGGTTTTGTTATATCTCTTAAATAATATTAATAATAAAAAATCAGTGTCAAAATTCACAAAAGTCTTCTGGAAAATATTTTCTCCTATTGCCTCAGAGGAGAAAAGGGAGAAAAGATCAAATGTATTCTCTATGCATTTACTGACAAGTCATCTTTATTTATATCACTGAGAATTTTCTTCTCTTCTCACTAAATCTTTTTTTTTTTTTTTTCAGGAGTTAGAAATGTTTTGTTGAGTACAAGATTCTAGTAAAAGGAATTAATGTAGTATTCCAAGCAATAGCTTCTTGGTTGCTAATATGTGTGAGTTTTTATATATATATATATAGATTCAATATTTAATATAATATTTATAGATTATTAAATGTTTAATTTCAGTCAGTTCATTTGGAGTTTGAACATATTCAGTGAATAGAAATGAAAGTGATTTTTTTTTTTGGACTTATTTAGGTGGTAGTTTGTATTTCCCACTACAAGTGCAGTGCTGGATAAGGGAAGCAGTTCCAGTTCTGATTCTGTTGTGTTCCAGAAGTGAAAAGGCTGCTCTTTGGAATAGGACTTGCCTCTGTGTAAATTGTTTTCACTGGAAGAATTAAATTGCTCTGAGAAGCAGATGGAGGATGTTTTTCCCATTGTCAAATGTTTTTCACATTTAAAAGTATGTCAGACAGGATCAATACAATACTAAGAACCCAGTGCAATGTTTGAGGAAAAGAAATATATATATATATATTATTTAATTTACAACTGTTAGGTGATACTGATGACCTGAAAGAAAACATACTAATTTGGCAAAAGTTACATTTTTTCATTTGGGTTGCATATACTGAAACAACAAAAGACTCATCAAATTTCCTGATAGAGTCTTTGGAACATATATTCTTCAACAACAACAACAAAAAAAAAAACAAACAAAAAAAAATTGAGAAGGCATGTACGAGAATATTCTTCAGCTGAAATAATGAAAAATAATTTTCAGCTACTGCAAAGTGCATTCAGTTTCTTCTAGTTACTAACACATTTGGGTAGAACTTTCATCTGCTTCCAAATCCCTTTTCAACATGTCATGCTGATCTTCTGCTTTGCCATTTTTCATTAAAAGCTGGAAGAAAGCAGATAGTTTAAATATGGAGTTGCAAACTTCAGACTATATATGAAAACAACCAGCTCTCAAATGATGATTAGAGGTAAATGAGAGTATCATTTTCACAGTATGACAAGATCTATAACATGCAAACCTTCTCCTGTACCAGACAGTGTCATTAAAACTGCAGATCTATCTCAGATGGTAAGCCAAACTTCAGAGCCTTTAATACATTCTTTCCAAGGTCAAGGAGAAAACTTGTAGATTTGGTATACTAATTGCGTTTCCTCTGGGCTTGAAAACTGTAGGATTTTCCAGATCTGTTCCATGAATCTATTTAATCTGTGAGTTCAGAGGAGACTATAATTGTTGAGGACTTGCTGAAAACCAGATGAAAAAGTTCTCAAGCAAATAATCCCTAATGTTATCAAATTAGTATTAAAAAAGACTGGATAAAAGTTTTCAGATTAGCATTGAATAGAAATTTCAGTATCTTGAGTACCTGAGTTCAGTAGAATTAGACTTGTGTGCATATTTAAACATCCCCAGGAATCAGAGCTAGAGTATATGCTTAAATAAAGCATGAGAAAAGTTTAAGCCATTCTTCCCAACCTCAATCAGATATCAAGATTATACAACCTCCTAAGAGTTCTCCTGGACTGTTTATTAACTGGTTGTTAACATTTGGAGAAAATTCATACCCACAGAAAAGCTCACTGTATTGTTTTCATCACGCGATCATAGCATTTTTCCCATTATTAACAGTACTGTTTTTCTTCCTTTTTTGTTTTCGTGGTGTTTTTTTTTGTTTGTTTGTTTGTTTGTTTTGTTTTGCTTTGTTTTTGTCTTTTGCAAGTGTATCTCTTTCTTCAAACCAGAGTCTTCTTAGTTAAATACTGCCTTAGACATATGACAGTAGCTTTGATAACTGCACTTGCCTTTAATGCATGGTACATCTTACCTTGTGTTCCAGCATCAGTGAAAAACTCCACTGAAAGATTTATGACAATTTGCACAATTAACAGAATGCAAATTTCTATTAATACTTGTTTTATATGTCTTCAGGGCTAAATACCATATAAAGCACTTTGTACCTAATTTTCCAGTATAGTTAGTTAGGATATTTGCTCGGCTTATAAATAATCAAAAGAAATAAACCCAGGCTAAGATCACATTTTCAGGCTCACAGTGATTCATGCTGGTTTATATTAAAAGTAGTGGATATGAGCTGAAGTCACTGCTCAGATGAACAAAATAAACCTGTGACAGTTGCTTGCAGTAACATATGTTTGCACCATAACCATCAGGGAATTTGCAAGAGCTTTGTTATTGTAAATTCAGTAGGGATAGGAACGGGGTCTGCATTTCCTAGATGGAAGAAGCCTCTCCTAATACCATGCCTGGAGCACTGGTTAAAGAGAGGGAACCAGAGGAATCAGCTGAAGTCCCATTTACCATCAGTAGTAAATCCATGAACTCCAAAGTGACTGTCTAAGTCTTTCTTCTCCCTGCATCACAATTCCCATGATCACTTTTTCTGGCAAGACTGTGGAGAAACACCTCCATGGAGATTGCTTTTGTGGGGAGTTTTTGAGTGCAGGAAAAAAATGGCTATCTTGTCCTCCAAATTCAGCTAACTCCTCAGATAATGTTTTGCTGCTACATTTGCCCTGTGGTACAGACATTAAGTACTTTTGTAGTGCAAAATGTTGTGAAAAAAAAACAGCCTATAATTATTCCACATGCTTCAGTCTGCAGAGAAATATTTTTCTGTGGCAAAGGACATGAAAAGGTGAAGTATGAGCTCAGCTAGAATTAGTGGAAGTTCTTTATGATCTTCTGTGGGTTTGAAATATCATAATAGGTATGTATTCAAAACCCTGTGAAAAAACTTCAGCTATTTATAAAGAAAGAAGTGCATATTTGTAAAAATTGTGCGGGAAGAGTTTATGATCTGCTTTGTACATATCTATAGTGTGAGCTTTTAACCTGCACATAGATGAGAGGAAGGTTTTGTAAAAGCCTCCCACAAATATGAGTTCAATTTTGGGTGGCAGATACAGTTCATTCTCAGAAGTGATATGCTTTAAATAGCCTCTCTATATTCTCTGAATATCTGAATTGAAGAACAATAATTGGAAAAATAAATCATTAGTTCAGATGTTATCTATTACATTCAGTAAAAGTTTTTGATATTCTGAGAGTATTTATCATCTGAATTAAAGCATATTATATTTTAACCAAAATCTCAGCTCACAATCTGTTTTATCCAAAATCTCAGCTCACAATCTGAGTAATATCTCAAATACCATTCAGGCAGAAAACACTTGTAATTCATAGTGTGTTAGCTCTTAAAATAATGTTATTCCTATACTAAACTCAAACTATACACACTATATTCACAAACATTGACTAGTTTAGGTGTATATTTTATCTTTCTGTTTCATATGCCCAGATGGTAATCTGTTTGCTTTGGGGTGAATTCATGAAATGAAGCATCTGGAGTTGAGTGTTTTGATTTGCTTGAGTAGCTGCACCAAGCTCTTGACCGTGAAACAAAATATTTGCTGCTAGAGCTTCTACCCTGAAACTAATGTTGCTAAAGGGTAAGGAAAGCATAAATGTATTGGTACTCTCTTCCAGACTACTATTCTACTAAGATTACTTCAAACCTTGGGGGCAAGAGCTCAGTTCCCCAATCTGAAGACAAATGTCATGTGTTTTATAAACACAGCCTGCTAAAATGACTCAGGTCTGCACTTGAATCATCCATCATCTTAAAAGTGCAAGGTCAAATAACATTTTCCTTTAGTATAAGAACATTCATATAAAGTTTATTTAGATATAGTGACAGTTCTATATTCTTTTTTATATTGCTAAAAGATATCAGTTACATTGCAGGTAGATTACAGCTATAAAATGAAGTGCATCTTACATATGCATGCTGCCTTCTTTTATAAGTGTAACTTTTTAAATTCAGGCACTTGCATGTATGACTATGTGTAAGGAGAAATCCTGAGTATGGAAGACAAAAGAGGCAACTCAATTTCTCAGAGGCAACTCAATTTCTTTGTTTCATAGTATGCAAGGGAAGTGGTAAGCAAAGTTGATTAGTTCCTTGATTAGTTCTTCTGTCATTGGTAATTCCCATGGATTTTAGCAGCACTTTGTGATATCGTTAAGCCATTACCAGCGGCTTTCAAATTGCTCTCTTTCTGTACCCCTGCCTAAAGTAAATGTATCCATGTATCCATGGAATTACTACATGTATTTCATACTTTTCTCTGACCTAGAGGAGATGCAGATCCTCTCTGAATAACAAATACAAGATTAAATATGCTTACACATACAGGCTAAGAAACAGTAGCTTAACTGAAAGATTTGCCCTGACTTGCATTGACTATTGTAATTGGGCACAAGGCCTACTTTTAGGCATTGCTGAAATTACATGTACTGTTTGTTTTTGTCATGAATTTGTCATTAAGATACAAAAGTAAGTTATGCCTGGTTTTGAATAGCAAGAAAATAAATATTCATTTTTACACAAGAAATTAACATTATGTCATGGAAAACAATGTTGCTGTTGCAGATAATAGAGGCAGGCAAACTACAGATGTGGAAGACACCTGAAGAACAAAGTCAATAGGCAACTATAAGAAATATAAGAGTACTGAAGAATACAAGAGGCTTATGCTCAGACAGCTAAATACTTTCTTAATTCCTGTTCTTGTAACTTCTCTTCTTGCCTCTGCATCTATCTAACTGAAATGGGAAACATTCCTGAATAAAGGTCTTATTCCTTCACATTTTCTCATGACAAATCCTATTTGCTGACCTGAGGAGAAAAGATTATAAAATGGACTGTTGCAGCAGTTTAATATTATATTATACAATCTCATTGCTAACTCTTATTTTTCTCTGTCAATGGGTGATTTCATTGTACTAATTATCATGCAGCAAAATAAATCTGTCTGCCAAGACTAATGAAGCCTACAATTAATATCAATGACTGAATGTCAAATCTTACAAGTGGATACTGGGAATTTTAGATGTTCATATTTAGTTTGTCCAGTTCAGTGTGACATGTTTAAACTGTGCCCCTAATTTTTAATTTTATTTTTTTAATTTAATTATTATTATTATTAATAATTATTATTAATAATAATTATGGGATGGGATGGGTTGGGATGGGATGGGATGGGACGGGATGTCTGAGATCTTTGAATAGGAGACATAAATGGATATTTCTTAGCTTTCAGTTCAGAATGACACAAGAAATAAATACCTACAGAGAATATAGATATGTTGCTGAAGCATAAACACCAATGCTGTCTGGTTTCCAGGATATATGTCATTTGATTTTGGTAGAGGGCTGTAAACTTTGGCAGCAGTATTTGAGCAGTATGTAGAAGAATTAATCTAACAATTATACAATTGTTATGTCTTTGTGGAGGAATTCTGTTGGTGGATAAATAACTGGTGGATAAATAACTGGTTAGTGTAGAATAAACACTGAAAAGAAGAGAGACAGATGATGATGTTGTCACTTCTGGTTGTCACTTTTACATTTATCCTGGATTCTGGTATTTTCTCTCTTACTTTTGCTCTTGTTTCCTTGTTATTCTTATTTTCTTATTTTTCTTATATTTCTTACTTTGCACTTTGTAGCATATTGATACTATTGCAGAGTGGCAATTATTGTGACTTTTATTGAAAAATGATCAAATTTTTGAGAGCGATAAGAAGGGCTTTGATGGGAGTTTATAACAATTTTACAAAGACATATACCTCAACACATCACTTTTGCCTGTAGTAGTTCTTAAACATTAAACTTATCATTCATTTTAACTGAAGGTTATATGATGAAAAATGAAGAGAAAGATAGAATTCAGTTCTCTTTTTGCAGAATGCCTCAGTATCTGACTTTCAGCAAAAGCATCAATGAATGTGCATGGGTTTTCTGCAAAGCCAATGAGATAATTCATACTTTGGCTTCAGAAATCTGAAATTTATTAGTTTCCAAAACTCATACATAATGGCTTTCTGATTAAAAATAAATTATAGGAAGTGAAGAACATATAACTTCTGAGGACATTTAAAAAGGGAAACTTATAGAATCATAGAATCATGGAATATCCCGAGTTGGAAGGGACCCATAAGGATCATCAAGTCCAACTCCTAGCACTGCCCAGGTCTACCCAAAAGTTTAGACCATGTGACTAAATGCACAGTCCAATCTCTTCTTAAATTCAGACAGGCTCGGTGAAGTGACTATTTCACTGGGGAGCCTGTTCCAGTGTGCAACCACCCTCTTGGTGAAGAACCTCCTCCTGACGTCAAGCCTAAACTTCCCCTGCCTCAGCTTAACCCTGTTCCCAAGGGTCCTATCACTGGTGAAAAGGTCTCCTGCCTCTCCACTCCCCCTCACAAGGAAGTTGTAGACTGCGATGAGGTCCCCCCTCAGCCTCCTCTTCTCCAGGCTGAATGGGTCCAGTGACCTCAGCTGCTCCTCATACTCTTCCCCTCTAGGCCCTTCACCATCTTCATCGCCCTCCTCTGGACACTTGAACAAATAGTTTGAGCATCCTTGTGGTTATAAACCTGAAAATACTGCCACAGATGAATTTTGGTCACTTGTGGTAATTAAAATAAACTAATGAGAAATGTATATACCAAGTCTATATCCAGTTGCTGTTGTTAAAATGCTAGACGTTATAGATACAATCATGGAAAATAGGTCTGATGGATCACCAAGATCATATGACCCATTCTTCTCCTGCAGTAGTGATCTAGACATATACATGTCATTTCTGACATGTTTATCTGAGTTTAATAATGACAGTAGTACTGGAGGTACCACAGCTGCTATAGTCAGTACATTTCAGTGCCAAACTATCCTTAGAATCAGGAAGACTTTTCCCTAGAGGAAGTTTAATCTTTAATCTTTTTTTTTTTTTTTTTTTTCCCAGCAAGCAATATCACCTAGTTCCATTTGTACCCATTTTACTTTCTGTGCGGTCCTTTTTTTTTTTTTTTTTTTTCTTGTTTGTTTGTTTTTTTTGTTTTGTTTTGTTTTGTTTTGTTTTGTTTTTGTTTTTGTTTTGTTTTGTTTATTTTCCAGAATTTTCCTGTGCACAGTCTGAAATGCTAAAATACAATTACATGTATACAGAGCCCAGTGTGTCCCATAACTGAATAGGAAGCAGTGGACATTTGAGTGTGATACCTCCTCTTACAAGGCTATACTTTCACTGTGTTACTGTGAAACTCCCTTAGATAAGGAGAATGGAATGCAGTCAGAAGAATTATAGAATCATTTAGACTGGAAAAGATCTCTATGTCATCAAGTCCAACCATTAACCTAGCACTGCCAAGTCTACCACTAAACTATGTCCCTAAGCATCATATTGATCCATCTTTTGAATACTTCCAAGGCTGGTGACTCAACTACTTCCTTGGGCAACCTCTTCCAATGCCTCACAACCCTTTCAGTGAAGAAAATTTTCCTAATATCCAACCTGATGAACCTTTTATGGTACAACTTAAGGCGATTTCCTCTTGTACTATTGCTTGTTGTTTGGGAGAAGAGACCAAAAGCCCCTCCACTACAACCTCCTTCAAGGTAGTTGTAGAGTGCAATAAGGTCTCCCTTGAGTCTCCTTTTCTCTAGGCTAAACTATCCTAGCTCCCACAACCACTCCTCACAGACTGTTTACCAGCTTCATTGCCCTTCTTTGGACACACTCCAGCACTTCAATGTGTTTCTTGTAGTGAGCGACCCAAAATTGAACACTGTATTCAAGGTGTGGCCTCACCAGAGCCGAGTACAGTGGGACAATCACTTTCATTGTCCTCTTGGCCATACTATTTCTGAAACAAACCAGGATGCTGTTGGCCTTCTTGGCCACCTGAGCACACTGCTGGCTCACATTCAGCTGGCTGTCAACCAATACCCCCAGGTCCCTTTCCACCGGGCAACTTTCCAACCACTCTTCCCCCAGCCTGTAGTGTTGCATAGGGTTGTTGTGCCCCAGGTGCAGGATTCAGCACTTTGACTTTCTGACCTTCATACACTTGGCCTCAGCCCATGAGTCCTGCCTATCGAGATTCCTCTGCAGAGTCCTTCGACCCTCGAGCAGATCAACACTTATTTGCTGTCGTCTGCAAACTTAATGAGTGCACTTGATGCCCTTGTTCAGATCACTGATAAAGATATTAAAGAGAACTGGCCCCAGTACTGAACCTTCGAGGACACGACTTGTGACCAGCCTCCAACTGGATTTAACTCAATTCACCGTAACTCTTTGGGACCAGCTGCCCAGCCTTTTTTTTTTTTTTTTTTTTTTTACCCAGTGAAACGTATGCCCATCCAAAGCCACAAGCAGCCAGTTTCTCCAGAATGCTAACACCCACAGCCTTTCCCACATCCACTAAGCACATCTCCTTGTCATAGAAGGAGATCAGGTTCATCAAGCAGGACCTGCCTTTGATAAACTCCTGCTGACTGGGCCTGATCACCCGGTTGCCCTGTATGTGCTATACAATGACACTCAAGATGATCTTCTTCTTAACCTTCCCCAGCACCAAAGTCAGACTGACAGGCCAGTAGTTCTCCAGGTCCTCTTTCTGACCTTACTGGTAGATAGGTGTCACATTTGATAGCCTCCAATCAACTGAGACCTGCCCTGATAGCCAGGACTGATGATAAATGATGGAAAGTGGCTTGGTGATCGCTTCCACCATCTCCTTCATTACCATTGGGTGGAACCAATCTGTCCCTCTAGACTTTTCTGTACATCTAAGTGGTGTAGCAGGTCGCAAAACATTTCTTCTTGGATTATGAGGGCTTCATTTTTGCCTTCCAAAGAACAACTGGTTTTACTACTAAAGACTGAGATAATGAATGCATTAAGTACCTCAGCCTTTTGATTGTGGTGATCTGGCACAGCTTAGCAACTCTGCTAAGGGCAGTGTTTTTTTGCAACATATTCTTAGAGTTGACTGTGAACATTTACAGACCTCAGTGTGCAGCAGATTTTGTTAAATGTATTTCTTAATAGAAAGTCTTTGAGATATTCATTTGGATAAAGTATTTGCATCCATTAAGATTTACTTTTATGTTAGCTAGTTCATCTATGTTTAAAAACAAACAAACAACAACAACAACAACAAAAAAAAAACGTTTCTGAGCTAAATATATATTCTAAACAACCTAATGCATCTGCTAAAAAAAATAAAAAAAATAAAAAATTGACTTCACTAGGCTTATATGGGATTTTTTATTTGTTCAATTCTTTAATGCCTGACAAGAAGCGAATTTTAAGACCATGTTTTGAACTATGACAGACTTACGAAACAAACAACTGCTCTCCTCAATGAATCCTGTATAATGTCTCTTTGGAAATCTTTGAAAAAAAAAAGTCAGTGATTTTATATGAAGGAAAACATTACTATTAGCCTTACGAAAATGTATCGCCAAAACAATTCATTATTTTATGCCTGAAACCCTGCCATACATTATACATAAAACTAATTAACTATAGTGTCAAGATATAGATCTGGAGGATCTTTGGCATTATTAATATAATTTTGAAACCTTTTCAAAATCTGAAATATTTATTATTTGACAATTAAAGCAGTAAGCGTTTTTGGTTGTGTTGCATCTCCACATTTTAGCTCTGTGGCCTTCAATGTTAGCCATATTTTAGGTTATATAGAATACATAACTTACTTTTCTAATTCTCATGTTTATTTTGTGCTTTTAGGCCAAAACTATCTTCATTCATTTCACATATGTCTGATGTGTGGCTCAAAAAAAACAACTAAAATATCTGTGTTTTAATTTGTTTTCAAATTTTCTTCCACTGAATTTCATATTGTTCCCACCAGTTCTTGTAGTAACTACTATCTGCACCACTAATGATTTTATAGAAAGTTGTGATAACCACCCCCCATTTGTCTCAAAACTTTTCAATTTTTTCCTCTATTCTATTCACAAAAATTCTTATCATTTTGGTTTGCTTTCTTGATTCGTAAGCTGGCATTCTCTCTGACCTGCTTTCTAAGTCTCCCAAATCTTAGTTCTGAGGGGTAGTACTGAGATCAGGGTGCACTACTTTTTAGGTACTGAGACGGATTTTTTTTTTTTTTTTCCACGTGTGTCACTCAGCAACTCCAAATTTCCTTTACTTTTCTACACTTGGTTAGTAAGTGTGCAGTTCTACAGCTTCATCTTGGTACCACTCAGAGAGCAGCTTGGGACCAAGGGCAGCTCACTGTAAGATGAGACACTGGTGACACCCCACTGCAAGGGAAATCAATTCCTCTGTCTCTCAGATTTTAGGCAGTCACTTGTCTGTATGAGTATCTCTTCTCTTGTCCCAGGGAAACAGTTTCTCTACAACCCTTTTATGACAGACCTGTTGAATGCCTGTTACAATCTGTCAGGACATTCCTTTAATCTCCTGCTGCCACCTGGATTTTGTCTTCAGAAATAAAGCACTGTTGAGACAGAGATATTTTCACCATTTGGGAGTATGATTTTTGTGTTTCTCCCACTGTTTAGGATGTGAATCTGTATATTTAAATGTCCTTTGAAGGTTTGATATAATATAAAGCACAGTTCAGAGTTAAATTCTCCCTGGCTTCCAAAGACTCAGGCTGATCTTTATTCTAAATCTGCAATGTCTGCAGCCAAAGGCAAAAGGAAATGCCTACAATATTTAAAACACTTCCCATTTTTTCAGGAAAAAACAAAAACAAAAACAAAAACAACAAAAAAAAACTTTTAGACATATGGTGGGTTTGCTTATTTAAATGTTTTTATTCTTGTTGTTATATTTTAATTCTGTATTTAGTCTGAGATGGAACCAAACTAACAAAAGGCAAGATTCAAAAATATTTGCAATAGCCCGTAGGAAATGAAAACATGAAAAAACATATACCACCATGAGTTCAAGTAAAGCTCCTCCCCTTCTCCATTAAAAACAGATAAGTTAGCTTTGAACATACTATAATCTACACAGCAGTGAAAGCAAAGCTTGCTCTTTAGTTAATACAATAGTACATAATAAATACAGGAATTAAATACAGTGTAGAATGGTGCAGTGAAATATATATTTAGACTGCTCTTCCAGTATGGTATAAAAGAACTGCTGCTTCTGTGGGAGAGCACTATGAAAAGATTGCTGTTCTTAAAAGAAACAAATAAATTGGCCCAAAAATAATGATGGTAGATACGGCAGTGGTTTAACAACTTGCTTACCCTTTGCCTTCTACAAGAGTTGACCTAATCAGTATAACAGCACATGCATTGAATAACCAACTATATGCTCTTACCAAAGCAGTGTGGCTCTGTTGTAAACTTTACCACAGAACAACACTGAAATAGTGTTGCTTTTTCTTATTTGTCCTTATAATGGGGGCTTGAGTGGCAGCATCCCTCATTAGTAGTTGACGTAGACACCTCTGTTTTTCATAATCAAGATTTGGCAGGAGCATGTAGAGAAACTGAGGTGAATTGACTGTGGCTGGCTGACAGACCCTCATCCAGGCAATCTCTCACTCCTCAACAGGACACTGATAGAAAATAAGACCCAAAAAAGCTTGAGGGTTAGAATAAGGACAGGATGATCCCTTACCAATTACCATCATGGACAAAACAGACTCAACTAGGGGAAGATTTTGGCAGTTAAAAATAGAGTAGGATGATAAGAAGAAAAACAAACAAACAAACAAACAAACAACCTACAAACACCTTCCCCAAACCCTTCCTTCCCACGCTTAAAGTCACTCCTTCATTCCTATTTCCTCTGCTTCCTGCCCCAACCCTTAGCAGTGCAGGGTGATGAGGAAGGTTTTCTCAATTCCTAACACTTCAAGTCTGTCACTCCTTCTTAACGTTTTTTTGCCTTGCTCTGCCAGGGGCCTCTCCACAAGCTGCAAGGGAACTGCTGCTGCATGCCTGGAGCACCTTCTGCCCACCTGCTGCACTGCCCTTGGGGGCTACAGGGCTGGATCTCACCCCTCTCTCCCAGCTGCTGTTGCCCAGCACTTCTTTCCTTTCCTTAACTCCGCTCTCCCAGACGCCCACCCAGTGTTGCTCATGGCTCAGCTCTGTCCAGCAGCTGGTCCCTTTTGGAGCAGCTGGAGCTGGCTCTGCTCTGACAAGGGGCAGCTGCTGGGCTCTGCTCACAGAGGCCATCCTTGCAGTCCCCCTGCTACCAAACACTTCCATGTAAACCAAAGAGGTGGAGTTCTAGACTACTTGCAGTGCTGACAGCTCTTTGCTGCCTTCCAAGTCTTCTCCTGCAAATTGCATAACTTCCCTGTGTTACAGATTCCCCCATTCCCTCAGCAAATCAGTTTTTTGACCTCTTATCCATGATCAACCATATAATATAGTATAAAATGATTGAATTAACTCACCTATTTGTGTACCTCAGAACAAGTTAGTTGAATAAGAATTAGGTACAACATTATGTCTCATCATGAAATATATATTTACTTAAAATGCCTGGCCTTTCCTATAATTACAGTTTAATATTTATATAATATCTTAACAATATTTTAAAATTTTAAGTATATTTCTTTCTTTCTTTTTATATCTCATTATTTCACTTCTCAAAACAATCTTTCCCAGATCATAGTGTGCTTTATGAAGAGGTTCAGAGTCTTTTTCAGGCAATTTGAAAGGTCTCATAAAGGTCATTTCTGCACAGTGGGATCCAAAGCATTCTTTTTTTTTTTTTTTTTTTTTTTTTTTGATTTGCTTTCTGAAAGTCATTAGGGGGTCATGTTGATCAGAAGAGCCCATTGCATTTTTTTTCAGAATAATTTTCAATTTTTCAGTAGCACAGTCCTTCATAGTCTTTGTTATCAGTGTAGTTTGGATTATTGTCTAATCTATAGTTCTTTTGCTCTGTCAGGACTTATTCTGGTCCTGGCAAACATACAAGAACTTTTCTTAACTCCCTTACCTTTGCTGTTGATGACAGTTCTTATCATCTGTTCCAATACCATGAATGTAATGTTCCAATTTCAGTTCAATAAGGCAAGAGGATATCATAGCTCAGAAATGATCCATTCTTTGTCTGTGGAGTTGGAAACATGTATGGAAAAGGCTGTAGAGGTGCCAAGTTCCATCACCAGCAGAGAAAGTTTAGCCTGATGTTGAAAATACTTTATTTATTTTTATTTTTCCCCCATTTTTTTATGGTGCTGACATGCTTTCTGTTCCTTTATGGATGGGAGCTGCTTAAGATCCTAAACCATCTCAAGGAACTTCCCTAAGAACATTGCCATTTCAAAAACCTTGGTACAGGAGACAAGTCTAAATTTATTTTCCTCTTCTTGTTTTCTAGTAAGCGAGCAGCAGAGCTGGAAAACTTGGCAGTAAACTCTTTGTCTTTCCTACCTGTATCCATGGATTGTGGATTTTGCAAGGTAAATGTTCCATTTTAACTAACTACAGTGGTGTATTGTTCTAGTTTCCAGTGCCTAAAATGACCTTATAATACTAGTTGTTGAATATACTAGTTATATAACTCTAGTTGTTGAAGACAATACCCTTGTTTATTGTTTCATCTACACTCTTAGCAATGAATTGTAGTCCTACACCTTGATATAAATACAGTAAGTTTGCGTTGGATTGATTAGCAAGTACATTTTCAGGAAGAAGGAAAATGATTCCATGATCTATAGTTTTTGTGAGTTTCTGTGCTATTTTTCCTATATTTCCATTGATCTGAGTGGACAAACAAATAAGTTGAGCCCGAAGATTTAAATCTGACTATGAATGTATTTTTCTATCAAGATATATTTCCTGTTTTCTGTGCTTATTGGTGATTTTGTGTTACTTGACAATTTTATTAGATGGGAGACTAAAAGTGATCTTTCAAATGTACATGGCTATGTTTCGTAATCCTTACTGCTGTACAGTTTTTAAAATGAGACGTTCTTATACCAGGTTTTACACATACTTCTTCATAACATTCTATATTACAGTATTTTATAATATGATATTTGATTGATATTTGAAAGGTAGTCATATGAAGTATTTGGAAAAAAATGTTTTCAAAAGTTTGAAAATACTTCAGGGAAACTAGCTTGTTTTGATAATTAATTTTGTTACCCTGAGAGACAGTGCTGCTTCTGCCAAGAAAACTAAATCCCTGAGTACCTTCCTCAGCTTTGGTCTAGGTTTAATATTACTCTCTTTCCTTTGAGACTTTATTCACCTCTGAATATTATCTTTGAAGTTGTGTTAGTTGTCTGTAGGAAAGAACATTCCTCTGAATCTTTCTGCCATTGAAACTAGCTCTTTTACACATGGTGAAAAAAAGGATTTCAAAAGCTTTTTTTATTACATATTAAAAATAATCAAACCAGAAGCTATGCAAAAACTGCTTCAAATTCATGCTTTTAAGCGGAGTGCTGAGCTGAAGAATTAGCCCCTCTTGACAGAAGTGCCACTATGAGCTGTATATTCAAGGTGGAAAATTGGCCCTTTTGAAAAATAAAATCAGTAGCCTTCCCAGCACCTAAGATGGGGGAGTGAATATTCTACTCTTCAGCATTTATTTAACAAGCTGAACCCCAATGCTGTGCATTTTAATGTATTGTATTTCTTTAGTATGGAGAGAAAAAAAGGGTGAATCAGACTTTGCTGTGAGTGATAGCCTGCTATGAGATGTGGGTGGTAACTGTAAAAAGAAAAAAAAAAAAAAAAAAAAAAAGCACCATTTCCTTCTAGTCACCTTCTGAAAAAGGGTGTCCATTTTTACCAACTCTCTTTCAGCTTCTAGAAACAGTAGAAAAATTCCTGTTGTAATTGTAATGAGAAGCCCAAACACATTATTTTCCATATAGATTGTTATGCTTTGAACAATAGGACTGGTTTAAAAAGTGTGGGTGACACTGATTTTCAAAGGGGTGCTGGTACAACTTCAAAGACTTTGTTTTATGTTACATAGGCCTTGTCTGTTGTGAGATTGCAAGCCAGCAGAATCTGGGAAAGCATTAGCAATCAACAGCCCAATGGCCACAGCCATATTTTTTACAAGAGCTTAAATACATTTTTTTTTGTGATTAAGTTGCATCATGTTTAATGAAGGTTTAAGCACATACTTCAACACTTGTTGAATTGAGATATATTAGGCTCTTGGCAGCTGAAGAAGTGACAGTGAAGACAATGAGTAAAATTTTCAAAACATCTAGGCAAGTGTTGGTCTTCCTCCATAATGTATGATGGATTAGTTTCTCATGCAAGATAATAAATGCTGCCTCCCCCTCACCCAAAATGTTTTTAAACAGAATGGACAAACAGCATTTAGTTGTGTTCTAAAAAGCTAGTGTAAAGACGTTTTAGCTGAAATAACCAGTACTGAGCTTCCTTTGATTAGAGGTGTAGTTAAATCTGGAGGTGCCATTGATTCTAGAGAACTATGAGTAATTTTTGGCATTGACATTTCAATAGCAAAACATCAATATTCAATTTGGAGTTGGCAGTAAGTCACTGTCAGTGAGAATAGAGTAATATGTCTTATGATGATGATCTTGTGTGCAGTAATGAGATGTTTTTAATCAGTGAAAAGAGGAGGTTCAGAGTTGCAATTTGATAATTCTATTTTTAAACAGGTTTGGAGAATTATTTTGAACAAAATTGTCTTTCGTTCTACCTTTTGTCTTCCTCCTTCTGAAAAGATTAATTACCACCTACTTAACTTGTTTTCCTAGCATTCTTGCTGTGAATTTGGAATGCATAGTACTTCACATCTGCTGATTTGCATAAGCTGATATTGTGAAAGTTTTCTCTGTACTTTTGATTTAGTATTAGAGTACTAACAGAAACATCCCAAACCCCTGAATAGTTGTTAGGCATCCCAAAAATGTCTGCGCTTAATAACCTAGAAAGTATTAACTACTAATGTAAGGCAGTAAAGGTGTAATTATTATTTCTGTTTCAGCAATTTAAAAAAAAAAAAAAATAGAAGAGGAAGGTACTACTTTGGAGTGTCACCGTCTATGTCCATATATATGTATTAATTTTCTAACATGAAAATTAAGATCTCAGCACTTTGTAAGAGGAAAATTTCTGCATGAGCAGAAATTATATATATTATATATATTTCATTGAGAATGAAATAAAAACCAAGAAAATATTGATGAATAGATGTGAAAAAAATAAGACACCACACTTTGTGGTGGTCTTCCGTAACCTAATGTTCCTGCTGTTTCTTTTTTTTTTTTTTTTTTTTTTTTTTTTTTTTTTTTTCGGAAAAGGCTAGATTTAAGATCATTTTTCTTCGTGAATGATTGTGAACTCACATCTGTCTTCTGTGTATGGGAATTCTCTTTCTCTGTGTTTTATATAATCCTTTAATCCTTGATCAGTAAATGCTATTGGACCAGAAATCCTCTAAGTACGTGTTGCAAGACTCTTACTGATGAAGGTGCTATAGAGCTGTGCTTTTATTTTCAGTATCTGCAGTTAACAGCCTAGAGAAGAGCAGGCTGAAGGGAGGCCTCATGGCGGCCTGCAGTTCCCTCACAAGGGGAGCAGAGGGGCAGGCGCTGAGGGGACAGTGACAGCACGCAAGGGAATGGCATGGAGCTGGGACAGGGGAGGGTCAGGCTGGTTGGTAGGGAAAGGTTCTGAACCCAGAGGTTGCAGGCTGGGACACGCTCCCCAGGGCAGTGGTCATGGCACCAAGCTGACAGAGTTCAAGAAGAATTTGAAACACATTCTCAGACATAGGGTCTGTTTTTTGGGTGGTCCTGTCTGGAGCCAGAAATTGGGCTTAAGGATCCTTTTGGGCCCCTTCCAACTCAGGAGATTCTGTGATTCTATGAACAGTCTGTTATTCAAATGAATACAAGCAATGTGAAGGTTTTCCATGCTGTGACAT
The DNA here is from genome assembly GCF_011077185.1 of Oxyura jamaicensis. Taxonomy (NCBI): domain Eukaryota; kingdom Metazoa; phylum Chordata; class Aves; order Anseriformes; family Anatidae; genus Oxyura; species Oxyura jamaicensis. Next base: position 69,888,484 of record NC_048926.1, read on the forward strand.
TGGCTGTTGCTGATGCTGTGTTCATGTAGCCAGACTAACTTAGTTTCCTTCCCCGAATGTGCAGCAATGCTGTGTGAAGTGATTTTCACTAAGGCAGTTACCCCAGGTTTCAGCTTAATATGGAGAGAGGTATTTTTTATATCATCAGATATAACCAAACTTCCTATCAATGCAATACATGTCTAGAAATAATTATCTAGTCTTGCCACTGCCTTCTATATTGACTCTTTCACTCTAATTTCTTGTCTTTAAACAGCTATATTTAATGTGTATCTTCAGTGAATTTGATGGAGTAGCACCTGTATATTGAGGGAAAAAAAAAAAAAAAAAAAAAAAAAAAAAAAAA
>NC_048926.1:69888929-69898048 GCF_011077185.1 Oxyura jamaicensis
ATCAAAACATAAAACATTATGGATGACAGCATTCCTCCTCCCCCTCTACACCTCCTCCTCTGAGTGATACTTAGCTTTTTAATCTGTTAATTCTTGACTAAAAAGTCTTATCCAGAGGTTTGGTAGTGTAGTTAATTTGGATTTGTCAGATCTTGTATTATTATCAGGTCTGCCTGCCTGAAAATGAGTAAAGGCTATCATAACTGCTGGGCTTTTGAGACCAGAAGCTACTGTTCTTCAAACTAAAATTGAAAATTTGAATAGTTTTGCTGGAATCAGTAGAAATTTATACAATGTGGTATGTAAATAAAGAGAGTAGATCCCCACAGATTTAAAGCATTTATTTTAATTCATGTGTTTGACTCCTATCTGATTATTCAAAATAGTATCTTCATAAGTAAAAGATGACTGTGGGATTTTATAGCATGAAGGAATGTGATTTTCAGTAAATTCTGACCACTCGTTTTTATGAAATTCAGGCTTCTTCTAAATTCAAAGTGCAAAGCAGTAAAATCATTTAGAGAAATATTTTCTTTTGCTAGAGCCACTCGACCTGCTGATTCTTAAAACTTCCATAATAAACTAAAATTTTTGGACTTTTTAGGAATCAACAGGTCAAAACATGTTTAAACCTGATGCAGAGCAAACAGGACCATCATTTAGAGAGACATGCAGTTCATTCAGTGAAGACATTCCAGTTTGCTCCCTGGTTTCCCTAAGCATCGAATTAAGTTTTCATTTAAAGGGAGACTAGAATTACTGTTCAGAAATGATAAACTTAACCTCACTATTTTTTGGTTTGGAAAAACAAAAATGTCAATCAGAGCTGAATACAATTTTAGGTAAATAATTTGCCAGTAAAAGTGAAATTGTAATTCATAAATAAAAGGGAGATTTCTTTCAGTGAGGAAACATCACATGCAGCTACTCTGCAGCCACTTCCTACAGTTTGCCGAGGATAAAAACACCTTAAACAAACTTGCAAGATCTGTTGTCTCCTTTTAGTATTAACACCAAAAAGCTTCCATCGTCTGTCACAGGCAATGTACTATTTTAGATTGTGCATCTTCCTTGAAATAATGGAATCAGCCCTTGACTTTCCTTCATGCCTCGCTCACAACCTCATTTTTGCATCCTTAAATCTTTCCTTTTTGCATTTTCATCATTGCTCCCTGATCTTCGGTATGGAATTTTGCAATGAGAACTTATCATAGCAAAAAGCTCTGGTACATTTAATTAATCAGAAGGTATATGAGCAGGAAACAAAAGGAATAACTTTGTAAATTATTACAGTCAAAACAATTGTGACATGAGCTATAGTAGTAAAGGTAAAAGGAGACTTTATCAAGAAAGAGGTGGATGTTACTATTGAAAACTGAATAGAATACATTGGTTTATTTTGATGTTGGAAAAAGAATTTACATGCCTAAAAGTGTTTTTCAGTTCCTGACTGGCAAAAAAGGGAACACAGAAAAATCTGTTATGTAGCAGGAGACGGATGGGATACCGTTTTTTAATAAATATATAGATGATCACAGCTTAACACCTTGAATTATTTTACATAATCTGTATTTTTAATACAGCTGTGATTTCTGGTGTAAAATATGTCAGTACCACTAGAAATTGTATGGAAGCTTTTGACACAAATGTCACATCTCATTCTTGAATAACAAGTTTCTGAACTTGACTCCAAGTGTGTTTACTGCCTCACGGTGAATTAAATCATCCTTAGACAAAAAATTTTCAGGCTCACTAAATGCTTAAGTTTAACCATGCAGGTCACTGAGTTCTCCCTCATTCCACTCTGGTGGACAGAAGAACTTTACTGCCAGTCAGGGCATTTTGAAGCAGGTGAGGCCCCAGTCCCGAAAGACCATGGGGATGCTGGAAAGCTCTGGCCAGGTACTTGATGAAGAGGAGCCCCAGCAATTCCCTGAGAGAGCCCTGTCTGACATCTATAAAAAAGCCCTAGAATGTGCAAAGAACAGGTCACCTGTTTATGTGAATAAGTGACACACCTATAGGTTGATCAAACATTAATTTTGACACATCTTGAGGAAGCACTCAAGTAGAGAGGCACACAGTGCATGTGCTTTCCTGGAATAGTGAAAAGGAGCTATGGGTACCCCAAAGGTAGAAAGTGATATTTTCCTGCAAATAGTTATTCCAAAGTGGCTTCTGTTATTGTGGATATTATTAACTGTATCAGAAGAGTAGATGGTACTGTCATGTTCTTAAAGGCAAAACCATGAAGACTGAGGAGTGAATGTAAAATAATTAGAATATCTCATCTCCGTAGAATATGAATATTTTAATTATAAATCTGGAGGTATTGAAGCAGCATGCTCCTCACTTTGCATATAGATAGCAGACTGAAAAAAGAATAGTCTTCCAAATTTCCCGGAGAGTCATCGAGATTGCTTTTCCCTTTGCTCATGTAGAGCCCTATGCAGAGCCTGGTGCTCTGTCTCTGAAGAATATTGATGCAGCTTCGAAGGCTGTTACTCAGACTCTCTCAGTGCAACCAGTAGGCAGAATAAATCTGTGCAAAATCCATCTTTTTCCACAGATGGTTGTTTCTGCCTGTGCAACTGTGAGCATAGATTTGGAATCTTTCTGGAATCATTCTCCTCCAAAATTTGGCCTTCTAATGGGGAAGATGATTTTGCTACAATTACACAAAAGTGGAGTAGTTTTAATTGGAAGGTTTAAAATAGCTTCTAGTCACCTTCATTTATTACAAATAAATAAACAAATAAATAAACAGATAAATAAATAAAAAGAACTCTCTGGTACCATTTATTCAAATGTATTCAGTCTAAAAATATTTGTATAAATTAGCAGAAAGCAGCCACCATTTCAGTTTCATGATGTCAGACAGGAAGATCAGTGCCTCAGTCGGACATAAAGGTTGATTCAGAAGAGGGAGGGAATGGATAAAAGGGAATGAACGAAGAACTGTATGATTTTAGATTTAGTTTGTACAGTAGAACAGGGATACTTTTCAAAGTCAAAAACCTAGCATTATGGGAGGCAGTAGGCTATTTCTGTAGTATTTATGCTTATATAAAACCCTGCCATTCCCAATGCATTTACCTCTCCTTTCGATTTTCAGCAAGGTCTAATTCGTGTTATTTGGCACAAAAAGTTAAAGGCCATATCCTAGGCTAATATAAAACATGGTATCACTGGAGTTATCCTTACTCAGAAGAAATTACTATAGCCCTTTGACCTATTTTGGAACTTCTACTTACTTGCTCTATCATGAAACTCATGGGAGAAACATTTCAAAATATTTTTGATGAAAAGATTGGTGGAAATTTATGAGTTTATTCATTTGAATATTTTCAAAGTAAAAACATTTACTTTTTTTTCTGTAACATATGTTGTTAACTTGATTTTTGTTCCGTCTAAAAATAATACTAGATATTGAAATTTGGCAGAAGTTTGTTATATGCAGTAAGAACAATTAAAGCAGTGTGCCTACAGATGGTATCCAGGAGCCAAAAATCCATCTATTTTAATTTCAGTTATGAAATATTAGGATTCAGTCATTTAATTTCAGTTATGAAATATTAGGAAGCCTACGCTTCCTTAGCAAATCAGTAATTATTTAACAAATGTTAGGAAGAGAGAGAAATAAATAAATTTAACAGCTGTGCTGTTCCTACTTTTAAAATGATATTTACAGTATTAATAGGCTGCTAAACAGCTACTTAAATCATTAAAAAATAAAAAAATAAAAAAAAATTGTGTGCTGAAGTTTTTCGTCACTCAGTTCAGCAGTATGCTGAAGTTGTTCGTCTTCATGGAAGAACACCTGAGTGATTACAATTGGATGTAAGGACCTTCAATTTGAATGTACTTAAGCACCTCGTGCCTGTATGTTTCTTTAACAACTCAGAGCATTGTTTTTAAATATTGAGGTGTATGTGTTCAATAGTTGGGGTGTTTGTTTTTTTATTTTATTTTATAATAAGGTAAGTTAGTTCACTAGATCCTGTCAGCACCAGAGTGCCTGGGTAATGCTAAAATCATTGTTAATAGCTAGACCAATAAAGTTACTGGTCATGCTTTTCTAAAACAACTCTCACAACGTAATTGTTTTCATACTTCTCCAAATGCATAAAGGGATTACATATAGCATGATTTTTGTGTTTCTTTTGCTCACTTGACTTTGGAAAACCACTCTCACTTTTATGAAGGTTTTATTGGTAACAGTGAACTTTTCTTGTTTCTTCTCAAAATATCACAGCTGATCAGATTTATCTGCCTAGTGATTTGCATATATTACTTACAGAGCATCCTTTTTTTTACTTTTCCTTTACCTTTATTCTTGAGCCACCCCATAGTATCACATATGTCTTCATGATTAGACAGGAGCACCCCTGGGAAGCATGGCTGCTTGTTATAAAAACAGTACTGTAGCATTTATAGTTTTACTCAGGATTTTTCAACAAAGCAGTGTGGTCTGAAAAAGGGGTTAGACCTATACTATACACTACAATCTGCATGCATGTATGCAAAGCAACAGTAACATAATGCAGACCAGGAAAAAAAAAAAAAAAAAAAAGTTGAGAAGTTGAGTGATAAAATTACTCATGTGCTTGGACAATGCAGGGAAACAAAAGTACTTTTAGCACAGCTGGAATGAGGGGCTAAAGAAGAGCAGTTAAGCAGTATGGCATCCCAGAAGATGAGAATCATGCCAGTGAAGGTGACAGTGATCAGGGTTTTGAAAGCAGAGGTAATACAGTGAAGATAGGGTACAGAGGAAATGAACTGCAGTACAAAAGAAGTGCGAGAGGGGTTCCAGTGAGAGCCAGTTTTGGCAAAACCGTCCAAGATGACAGACAGATTAACCAGGGTCTAATATATGAATCTGAGGAGAAGGGTAGAGTAAATCTCCAAGGATACAGAAAGCTTGAACTTTGATTGGAAACCACTTTAATTAAGGTGTCTGACCCATTTCAATTAAGATTCTGATCTTGGCAGCTCATAATTTCTTCCCAAGTTTTTGACTGTAGTCCTGTGAAGGCTATTCTGGGCCTGGAGTGCTTACACTTTGTAAGCTGTAAATTACATAATGTGATAATATTACAGCCTCATTTAACCATATTATAGAGCTCCTCAGCTCTGCTGAGCATCTTAATTACAGGAATTCATTTTGGGAAGATGGTATTCAATGTGCAGAAATAAAATAGAATAAAGCAGTTATAGTTGCTGTAGTCAGCAAAACGTGCATTTCATGAGCAACAGCAGGTAGATAATGGTTAGCCGAACTGCATGCTGTGGAGAATGACACATTTTCTGGGTCACTAAATAGTCAGCACTCTCAGTTCAAGTACAGTAGTAATTGAATGCAGGAAGATTTATAGTGATAGTGTATGGGTGGTACTAGTTCTCAGAATAAAAACAGCAGAGTCCATTCCTCTAACCACCATTTTCAGCAGTCAGGAAAACTTTATTCCTCTGTTATGCAATGAGCATACTCTGAGATGCTCCCTTGCTACATGAATTCCAGCTTTTCCCTTGAGTCCATGTCCCCTTCAGCAGTCTTGGAGAGCTGTCTGCATGTGTGTTGGGTGGAGGGATGCTCCAAGGGCTGTCCCCTCCTGTCTTTCATTTCTTTTCCATCAGTTATATAAATAATAACAGTTTCAGCCCTGTCCCCTCGGTTTATGAGCACCCCTGGAGGTAGCTGGTATTCCTTTGAGAGCAACGGGGAGCAGTGCTTTGGACACTGCATGCTCCTGGGCAAGAATTTTTTCCATCTGTGGCTGTCAGAGGAAAGGCTTTTCCTTTTCAGTCAGATGAGGTTTTCACTTTCCAAATGCTGTCTTACTCTGAAGGTGGCTGCATGAAGAAAAAAGGCTGGCTGCTTCAAGGAAAAGCCACATATATTCATTTGGCTGTGCTGACGGTAGTGTGTGTCCTCCATTTACTGCACTGTCCAGTGTCCTAATTCACACAAAGTACCCTGCTTGCCTTATGCAAACTGCTAATGGCATATTTCACCTTGAATTGATGGAATTTTTGTCTTTGTCCTCAAATTAGCATTGTGATTTAAAAAACAGAATATTCAAAATACTTGAGAAGAAAACAAAAAAATAACCAAAAAAAAAAAATACTCAAGATTGGAATCAGACTGAAACTTCTGTGATTTCTCAAATAAAAGTATTTAGCAGAGCACTGAATTTTGAATAAATACCTGAGGGAAACTACTTAGATAGTTTCACCTTTGAAGAAAATATTTCACAGAGGCCTCCTAAAGTAAGCCTATTGTAGTTTTGAATATATTTTATTTTTCAAATAATTTATCCTGCTTTTTGAGTTAAATTCTAACTTCTTAAGTATATAGATCAGCAATGTTAAAAACAAACACACACACACACAAAAAATCCAGACAGTTTTTGATTACAGAAGTGTATCTGAATACATGATTTAATTCCATGCATGTAAGATTTATTTTCAGATGAAATTGAGTCTGCTGAGAGGACAAAGTTTTCTATCATTGTAGCTGTGCTTTACCAGACATGCAGGACTAGGCAGGCATAGGGTTTTTGCGGAGTGCTATGGCTGTGCACACAGAGAAATACTTCTCTAAGGATATAGCATTCACTCTGAGGATATAGAGAAACTTCAGAGTTTCCTCACTCCACTTTTCTTTTGAATCCTGTATAAACTATGGTTGTTACATTTATTAAAAAGTAAATTATTTTAATTTATAGTGTTCTGAAATACTTATCCTCAGGGGTTGGGGGGCGGGGGGGGGAGGGGGTGCCTCAATTGTATTCCTCCCCTAGTGGTTAGTATTTTATTTGGGTTCATTATTCTAAATGGTGAAGGTATTTTTTTTGGTTCATTTTCCTACTATTCTTTTTCTACTTTCCCTACACTTCTCATATTCTTTTTGTTTTGACTGTAATATCATCTTCTCTTTTTTTTATTTTATTTTTCTAAATAGAAAACATAACTATTTAAAATATATGATTCAAAATTCATGAACAATTGAAAACGTCTTTTGTAGTGACCTTAACTAGGTATCACTGATCATGTCTGGCTAATGAGGGAGTCCTTGCTGGACTGCAGAAAATATTTTGGGACACTTATGGAGCAGGTAAAAAGAGGATTCTCCATGCAGTACATTTGCTTCCTTTTTTAAAAACAAGTAATAGTAGATGGTGCTTGTTCTTTGTCCTTCATGATTTGTTAATGTACAATTTAGCTTAGATCTTCAGGAGTACTTCATGGACTTTTTGCTTCCCTGCTCTTAAGTAGCTATGTCATACAGTGACAAAACATTTTAAGTGTGAAGGAGTAGAATCCAATATAGATCTTTGTTGGTGCTCTATTGGGAAATTGTTTTACCTTCAACAATTCTGGAATGCCAGTCACTCATGCTCATCATCTAGGTTTGCTGGCGATTTGTTAGCAGCAGAGGCAGTTAGTGCTGCTGTGGGTTTCCTTCAAACCCTGACAGTGGCTCCTGCTAAAAAGAGCAGACATTTAATTTACCTTAAGATAGTAGAGAAATATATCCTTCTCACTTTTGCCCATACATGGACACTTGCTTTCTTTAATCTTTTAATGTAAACATTAACAGCTATTACTTCCAGGTGTGCATGCTTGCAGCCCAGAAGGCTGAGTGTACCTGGGCTGCATCAAGAGAGGAGTGTCCAGCAGGTTGAGGAAGGTGATTGTGCCCCTCTGCTTTGCCCTTGTGAGGCCCCTACATGGAGTGCTGCATCCAGTCTGGACATCTTTCCAACACAAGGAAGATGTTGATCTGCAGGTCCAGAGGAGGGCCACAAAGCTGATCAGAGGGCTGGAGCACCTGTCCTATGCAGAAAGGCTGAGAGAGGTTGGGCTGTTCAGCCTACAAAAGAGGAGGCTCGGGGGAGACCTCATTGGAGCTCTTCAAAGCTTAAAGGAGGCTTATAAAAAAGATGGAGAGCGACTTTTTATTTGGGCAGACAAGACAGGACAAGAGGGAATCATTTTAAACTAAAAGAGGGGAGATTTAGATAGGAGGTTGGGAGAAAATTCTTCACTCTGGGTGGTGAAGCACTGGAACAAGTTGCCCAGAGAAGCTGTGGATGCCCCATCCCTGGAGGTGTTCAAGACCAGGTTAGACAAGGCCCTGAGCAACCTGATCTAGTGGGTGGCAACCCTGCCTATGGCACTGGGCTTGGAACTAGATGATCTTGGAGGTCCCTTCCAACCCAAGCCATTCTATGATTCTAGATGGCAACATAGATGGTAATCATTTTTTGGTCCATCTTGTTATCCAATCACAGACAAGGATTTCTTAAGCTCCATTGTCTTTTGTGCAGACCTAGGACAGCTAAACACATAGCTTCAGACATAGTTGCCCTGCTTTTATTTTCTGTTTCAGTTTGCAGCCTAATTTCACTGGCTTCCAACACAAGTACACAGGGAAAGGGCATGATTTCAGGTGTTTGCACATTCATTAACTCATAAAACAGAATCATTGAAATTGATGTTTCCAATTTCATTGGAATTGAAAACAGAAGCATAAATCATGCCGTTATCAAATGAGGGATTATGCTTCTAATGTTCATATGAAGAATCATTTGCATAACAGGGAACTTTTGTGTATGTTTTAGAGGTCACATACAGATAACAGAAACTCAGGCCTTTGCGCAAATAATTACATATCTGTGAAGATATAACCAGAAAATCTGATTTGCCATTTCATAGGAAAAAAAAAAATAGGTTTTTTTTTTTTTTTTTTTTTCTGATTCTTTTTCTGCTACAGAAATCCCATAACAAAATGGCCACGCCTGTAGTATGGATCACATTACCACTGTGTGGAACTTTTCTTTAGTCTTGAGAAATGTTGGTGTATCTACAGTGTATTCGTTATGTATGTAATGATCGTTGTTATTTTCCACTTTAGATGTTCAACTTTAACTGCTGTGCAGACAGATAGAGCATGAGTAAAGGCAGAGAAAGATGAAGAGCTTAAATTTACTGATTTTGGAGAAAAACTGTCTCTCTTCTCTGGCAATGAGCTTTCATTCTTCTGTTACCAGAATTATATAAATTAATTATGCAGTAACTGTCCAACTGTGAAACCATCTTGGAGAAAGAAA
>NC_048926.1:69913048-69916867 GCF_011077185.1 Oxyura jamaicensis
AAAGAAAGAAAGAAAGAAAGAAAGAAAGAAAGAAAGAAAAACTTTTGGAAAAGTTTTTTAATGAAAAATATGGCCAAAATGCTACGTTCTGTTTCCTGCCATGATCAGACTTGGCCAAATTTATGTCACAGTCAAAACAGAGCAGCTTTCTCCTGTTGGTTTTGTTCTGGGTAATTAACATGTATTAGTTAGCTTAAGGTAAAAATATGTCATACCTGAACACAGATCTCAGCAAAGGGAAAATTACTATAAGTAATCTTTTTCAGGTTTTCATTACTATTATAAATATTTATGAAAAAAATAGAAAAAGAAAAAAAAAAAGGATTAATGATGTTTTAAAAATTCAAGCGTACATGAAATTCTGGATACTCATCTTAAAAAGGAGGTGATTGCTGTACATTAATCAAAGCTACTGGTCTTCTATGTGAAGATTACATCTCTTTCACTTGTAAAAGCATGGGAGAATTCAATACAAGAGAGTGTCAATAGAAACAAATCATAATTTGCTATTAGTACAGGGACAAACAAAGATATATTCAAGAAACAACTTGAAAGCTCAAAAAAAATATTATTTTTGTAAGATGGAAAATATATGGAACTAATAATTCCTGTAATTTTTGACATAAAATTTATAATTAGGTTGAAGAACATAACAGTAATATGTAATAGAACTGAAGATTTCTGATATCTGTCAAAATTATGTAACATCTGACTTGGAACACCCACCAAATTATGTAACATCTGACCTGGAACACCACTGATTGCTGAAAGTGTTTGTAGGGGAACATAGCATGTCTCCTGTGCTTACCTGTGGGCTTTTGGTGCTGTTCCTCAGTAGTGATAGAATATCTCAGTGGTCAATTGGTTTCATCACGGTGAGTCTAGTGTTACAATGCTAGGAATTGTTTTGTTTTGTGTTGTTTCGTTTTGTTCTCAATACTTGGTTGTTTGTTTTTGAGGTATACCCCATACTTTCTGTAAAGCAAAGTCCCAACCGTATCTCAGCAATGAATTCTGTCAAGAATCATATACATGGAAAATGTGGTGTTGATAAGTAGATAAAATTTACACAGGTTAGAAATAAAGAAAGCATTGGATTTGCATTTATATATTATTTTTCAAAATGTAAAACATAAATATGTTTGCTACATACACATTTACTTTTCTAACTTCACTAAAATGCTGGGAAAGTTGTACTTAAAGATGCAGTAAAATTTTAAAGTGAAGAGCAAACTAATAACTTCTAATTTGAGGGTCAGTGCTGAAATTAGAGTATGCACTAATTTTAGATGGATTTCTTTCATCCACCTTTCCTCTAATGTAATGAAATTAAGTCAAATAACACTCTGAAGTTTTAGTTTAAGAATGGCCTGACTTCTCGGGACATAATTTCCCAAGTGTCTAAAGTTTATGTGAATACTTATAAAATAACCAGTCAGCATAAAATCACTTCCCACCTACCTTGGTTTACATATCCTTTTTTCAAAATTATGTTCTTTCTTATTTTTGTTTAAAACTACTACAGTTTTTTTTTTTTTTAAAAAAATAATAATAATAATTTGCTAAAATCATTGTGTCATTGAAATGGAAATGACCAGCTTTTCAGCCATAAAATGGTAAGCAAATCCTATTTGACCTTGCCTAGTTAAGAACAAGATGTAGGATTGGATTTTCTACTCAGGCTTATCTAAAATCACATGAAAAACAATAAAGTACTCATGCATGGTGAATGAATAGACATAATTTGGCTTCTGCTGATCTCCAAAAAGCAATCAGTAAGTGAAAAAAGATCGCCTGGCTTAAAAGTTTTCACACATCCTTACTGAAGATTTATTCCAGCATAATGCCGCACATAATTTGGGGTCAGGTTTGTGCATTTTAGCTACGTCTTCATATTAGCAAGGCTAAATCACAACTTTTGGGGGCACTCTGAACCCAGAGTCCTCTCCTGGCCTGACAGAAACCTGGGGCACCTGCTGCAAGGAAGTGTTGGGAGGGAAAAGACAGACCATGGTTTCTGTGCTTTTTTGCTTGCTTGGTTGTTTTTCTACTTCAGGTCTGAGAAGGGCATGCTCATTTATTTATTTATTTGTTTATTTTGTGGTAGGGGATGACCAGGGATGGCACCCCAGATCTGAGATTGTTTCCCACAACTTTGGAGTCTGCATGTGTTGCAATCTATATTGCACATACGGATCAAAAAGTGGGTAGGGTCATTTCTTCATAATTAAATCTTAAGCATGGATTTCAGACCCATCCTCTTCTTAATTACAGGTGCTACCTGCAAATAGCAGAGAAGGAAAAAAAAAGTAGAAGCAGCAAAAAAAAAAAAGCCACACCCTTTTTATTCATGGCTGCTTCTACAACCAGCATGCAGACAGGGCAGGAAGAGCTGAATGCCTGGCTTGGAGATGTACCGGGGTCCAGCCATTGCTACCACCCAGTGGTCCATGCTGCATCTCAGCCCAGAAACAGCACAGCCATATGAGTGGTGCAGGGGCAGGGCAAGCATGCAGAGAGGTGCCCCGGGGTAGGCAGTGACAGGGAGAGATCGGCCATTTCTCATCACCTCAGAAAGCATCACTTCAGACTGTCTTGCTATTAAATTAAGTGGGTCAGGTGTAGCTTTAGGCAGCGAGGCTTACCGTTTGGGCATAATTCAGTCTGAAAACCTCAGGGGATCCCATATCCAATGTTATTCATGTATTCAGGTTTCTGACTTGCTTAGCTGTATGCGGTGTTGGCTGGCCATGAAATAGTTATGGTTGTTACTAAAAAGTAAGTAAAAAATAAATAATAATAAAGCTACACAGATATGTAAGTGATATGAGAGGAAGGGAAACACATTTTCTAAGATTACTTATCAGTGTGTTGAAAAAATTACTCCTTCCTCTACTCTTCCTTTCCCCCATCTTCTCCCCCCTAGATCCTAACCCAGCTCTCTACCAGCTCTCTATCTAAATAGCTAAACAACATAAGCATGTACTGGGAAGGTAACATCTGCACAACGATCTGAAGCTTCAGAACTGATTTCAGTTTTTATTTATTTCATGAGGGGCCTTGTGTGTTTGTGTTTGTTTATTTCTTATATCTATTCTTTATTTGCTGAGATATTTAAGAAATCACTTTTGGAAATGTAATTGTGGATTGAATAACCAGGGAAGAAAAAACACTTTACCAGGTCTGAATTCATTCTGAAATAATTTGATTCTGAGCTAATAACTTGCTTACATGATGTCATGCAACTGAATCTGAGAAATGTCAAGGAAAAGCTGCAATCAAGGTCAGAATTTTTAGAGCAAAAACATTCCAGTTACAAAATACATATCCAGTAACTATATTCAGACCTGTAACAAATGCATACCATGCCAGTTAGGAATAAGCAATATGATATACTATCAGCGCTAACAGGATTGTTTCTTATGAAGCTACTTCATGGGTTCCAGTTTCGTTGTCAGCATTGCCTCTGGTATGTCTCTCAGATACAGAAGACCTGTGCCTGTGGCCTCTTCATGCCTGGCCAGCCTAGCACATGGTAACATTTGCTTTAAGCAAGTGGGTATTTCCTTGGAAAAAGTGTTGCTGTAGGCATTGAAGGTTTGTTGCTGGTGGCTATTATGTCATCTGGCAAACAGTGATTTTAGGGTTACTGCTTACTGTTTTATTAGCAAGCTACTGCGAGACTTCTAATTAAAGGAAGGCTTTAACTTCTAATTGTGTATATGGTAAGAATCATTGATAGTAGAAAAAAAATACTGCAGTCTTACAAACATTTCCAACTTTTTTTTTTTTTTTTTTTTTTTTTTTTTTTTTTTTTTT
>NC_048926.1:69916967-69917358 GCF_011077185.1 Oxyura jamaicensis
AAAAATTTTTTTTTTTTTTTTTTTTTTTTTTTTTTTTTTTTTTCCTTAAGACCTTAAGACCAAGTTTCCAGATAAATCACACTCTAACCTTTCACTCCACCACCTCCCTGGGCAACCCGTGCCTGACTGCTCCTTCTGAGAATAAATGTCTAAATGTTTAAAATACAGGAGAAGTCAGTGAGGACATGCTCTTTGTCACCTGTATTTCCTTTCATAATTTCTCAAATTTCATAATTTGTTGAGTGCACCCTCTGTAAAGTTGCAGATGACACTGCAGCTGGGGAGCTGCAGGAGGGTAGGAAGGCCCTGCAAAGGGACCTGGACAGGTTGGGTCAATAGTCAGAGGCCAATGGGATGAGGTTCAACATAGCTAAGTGATGGGTCCTGTACT
>NC_048926.1:69917368-69961412 GCF_011077185.1 Oxyura jamaicensis
GCTGTGGGGAGCTGGGGGTTGGCCTTTTCTCACAGGTAACTAGTGATAGGAGTAGAGGGAATGACCTGAAGTATCACCAGGGGAGGTTCAGTTTGGAAATAAGGAGACATTTCTTCTCAGGAAGAGTGGTTAGGCATTAGAACAGGTTACCCATGGAGGTGGTGGAGTCACCATGCCTGGGTGAAAGGTGGAACATCATAGTTAAGGACATGGTTTAGTGGGTGATAGTGGTGGTAGGCGGACAATTGGACCAGATGATCTTGGAGGTTTTTTCCAACCTTAATGAGTCTTTATGGTAGTGTAGCAAGACAGCATCAGACACTCTGAAAACCAAACCATGTGTTTAAATCTGTTAAAAGTATTTGAAGAAAGCTAAGCAGTACAGAATGCCACTCCAATTGTGTTCGTCAGAACTTAACATAAACAAAATAAATCTGAAGTTCCTATCAATGGTGGTGACACAAACAAGAAAATTTACATCTTTATAGATCATACATTGCAGAACTACCAGGCCTCACAGACTACAGCAAAAACACACTAACACTTACGTCCCTGAGATGAATGTGAAAATACTTTTCAAAAATGACAATATAGCAATGCAAAAAGGTATATATATATATATTAAAAAAAAAAAAAAAGACATAGCAATCCATCAGAAATTGGGAGATGACATCAAGCGGTCAGTTACACAAGCCAATAGCATGCAGAAAGCAGAATCTTTCATTAGACACTAGCACTGATTAAGCTGACCAGACCTGCATCAAGAGTTCCAAAATTACTAAGCACATGGTATGGGAAACAATGCAATTGCCAGCCATACAGAGGAAGTACAATAGGCTGATAATACAAATGACGCAAATCTTGTATTTGTCCTCCAACTTGAATTCCAGTGTAACTACGCATGTATGTTAACCTGCAACATCTGGGACAGAAAAGAATTTACAGAAATATTCCCTAGTGCTCTTTCCATAAAAATGTCTATTGAAATCTTAACTTACTTTATTTTTGTGAAAATTGTCAGAATATAATATCTGATTGATAATATTATATTGCCCAAATTGTTTTTGGAGACAAATTCTCTAATTTTGTCCACAAAGTGAACAAGGTAAATTAAAAGTGAAACTTTAGGAAATGCATACCTTCAGTTAAAAGAGACTTCAGTTATTCTTCCTCTCACTGTAAGCCTGAGTCTTTCAGGGACTACTTCTCACAACTAAATTTATTTATAAATAACTGATCTTGTATATAAATGATGTTGAGAAGAAATGTGTTCAGAAAAAGGCACAAGGGAGTTGAAGTAGTCTACTTCATTAAGACACTCTATTTGCTATATTCTATCTGTTCGGCTTTGTTTAGTGTCCCTTTGCTGTACAATAAATAAACCACTTTCCATTTACTCATGTTTCCTGTCCATAGGGAGAGTAAACCAGCTCAGTTTGGTCTTGGGAGTGACTGAGCACTGCCATCCCCCTCAGGGAGCAGCAACTGTTGGGCAGCTTTGCAAAGGAGAACAGACCAAGAGGTGAGGAGGTAGGAAAAGCAGGAGACAGGACTGGAAATAGGCAGAGTGAGGAGTACAGCTGTGTTGCTGCTGTGCTTCAACTGTACAATTGGTACATGTCAGGGCCCTGACAATCACTTCACTTCAATCCTTGCTGTTGGGCACAGGTCATTCATCCAGCTATGTGAATAGCCTGAAAATGGGCGTACCAGTTCCCTGCAGAGAGCTGTGGTATCTGGCGTGTTGTGAAGGAACTCTGCTGAATGTCTCAGAAAACCATAGGCTGCTCCATGCTAAAAGAAATGTCCTGAGAGCTAATATCCAGACAAGAGATGACTCACCTGCCTAGGCTGGTAGAATGGCTTTTTTTTTTTTTTTCTGGTCCTGCTACTTCTATAGAACCTGCTGGAAATGGGAGCATGGTCTCAGATTATACCCCATTAACCTAAAGGTTAGGAGGGTGCATGAGTGCAGCAAGAATTAGAAGAAGTAGCTTCCATCCCTGATTTGTGGCTTCAAAAGGTCTTGCTAGGAAGGCAATTATTCATAAATCATCTGAAAAATAATGTAAGCACAGGAAAATGCCCAGCAGTGAAAAAGCTAAGGCAATAGGACTTAAATTGTGGGGAAGGAGGGGTGAGTTGGACCACCATAGCTGGAGAATTTCCCAGTGCTTCACTTAACAGGAACATTTAGGCATTTGAAAATAGAATAATTAGTGCACAATGAAATTCAACTGGGAACTTCAACTATGGAGAGTCAGATGATATTCATTACCATACTGGAGCTTTTCTTCGAAAGGCAACTTGGAGATGTCATGCTAAGAGCAGCAGATGTCTGAAAGACTAATTTCTATAACAGCTTAAAATATTTCAATCAAATGGTTCTCAGGTATAAAATGGACATGAATATTCTTTGTTTCTTTATGGAACAGGTTGCTGTTATTGTCTTTTTTGCAGTCAATAGAAGTGCTACAAATAGCTTTCTCTGATTGAGCATGCAAGATCTGCTTATGAAGGCTCAGGCATTCAAAAGCACAATGGCTTTTATTAAGTATATAGAAAACTATTTTATAGTAAAATGTTATTATACTTCTAAGCACATATTAGAAATAGAACAGAAATTGCCTAGACTTATTGTATGCTCCAAAACACAGGTAACAAGAGCAGCATGCAGACAATTTTCATGTAGTTATAATTATTTTAATGCAGAATTAGAAAGAATAATGCAATAAAATTGTAAGAACAGTATACTCATAAATTGTCACGCTTTCCTTAATCATAGCTAAAACATAAAGGAGGGAAAATATAAACAGGAATAAATTTTAAAAGTACTCAGGAAATGTGTACAAATATAAATAACAGCAGTAAAACATAAAACCTGTAAAAACAAAACAATAGCCTCTCTAACCAGAGTTTTAATGGGTAAAAATGAGAACAAATTAAGGTGAAAAGTATTCTTTATTGGATTAGTTGGAAATCTAGTGGTAAAAATTTTTGAAATATTTTTTCTTCCTTTTGCAGTAAGAAAATAGTAGACACATGAGTAGTATATAGATTTTCCACTACTATACATATATATATATATATATATTTGTATTATTCCTGAAATCCAAATTATACTTTAATTACTTGGGGTTAAATCAAGATCAGATATTAATAAAATTATAGACTTGCCCAGAAAAAAGTACTGGTGAAGCAACACCTGGAGTACTGTGTCTGGTTCTGGACTCCCTAGTACAAGAGATATGGAGTCCAATGAAGGTTTACAGTTAAAGGACTAGCACATCTCTCCTATAAGGAAAGGCTGAGAGAGCCGAAACTGTGTTCAGTCTGGAGAAGAGAAGGCTCAGAGAGCATCTTATCAATGTCTAAAGGTACCTGAAGGAAGGTTGCAAAGAGGATGGAGCCAGACTCTTTCCAGTGGTGCCCGGTGCCAGGACAAGAGGCAATGGGCATAAACCAGAACAAGAGAGGTTCCCACTGAACATCGGGAAGCACTTACTGTGTGGGTGACTGAGCACTGGCACAGGTTGCCCAAGGATGATGTGAAGCCTCCTTCCTTGGAGATCTTCAAAAACCACCTGGAAGTGGTCCTGACCAATCTGCTGTAGGTGGCCCTACTTGAGCAGGGTGTTCAACCTGATGACCTGCAGAAATCCCATCCAACCTCAACAACTCTGCAATTCTGTGATTCCATGGTTTTATGCGGATTTACCATGTAAATAGTAATAGTGATAGTAGTAAATGCTATAAGCCAGCACAACATTATAATTTATTTATTTATTTATTTGCATAAAGAAAGCACTATTTGCAATAGTAATGTTTGAAATTTGGAGAAGGGCAAAGTAAAGTAAAAGACAGACAGCTGACTGCAAACATATTAATTCTAAGAGTGATATTAGTTTACCCTCCTGAAAAGGCCTTACTGCTATGGAGAATATGAAGATATTATGCTTTTCTACCATAACAGATGGTTTAGGAATAATAAATCAGAATGAATAAGACAATTATCAAATTTTATGGGACTCTACTTGTCATTGTTTATTGGATAAGCATGAATGAAAAATTAAATACAGATGTTTGTGTGCATTTTTATGCTTAATGACTTGATGGTGAAAAGAAAAAGTGTATTTCCAGTGTAAATCTAACATAGGATGAAACATCATGGACTGTCAGCTTACTCTCAGTAATACATGTCCATCAGTTTCTTATCTGTGTAAAAATTCATAATTTACAATTCTCCAAGCAACATCTTTTCCTGTGTATGGGACTGTAATGTCCAGTATATATGTCACAATATTCATACAAAAGCAAATATATTTAAATTTTGCTTTATAACAGCAAAGTCACTAGTTATTATAGCTAAATTTCTTTAAAGCAAGTGAAATTCCAGGCCACCTTAATCTCAGAAACATTGCTTGCAGCTTTTCATCAGTGGATTTTCACTTTCTTTTCCCAATGGATTTTACTGAATTCACCTTCCAAATGTCTTTTAGTCTGAAAGGTAAATGAAATGTTTGTGTTCTCCACACAATAAAACTTATGGTGTTGGTATATAATTTATTTCAAAACTAGTCTGATAAAAGCTGTGTAGACAAATTGTTCATTGTCTTAAAAATTATCATCTTTTGTTTTTTTACATTTGTTTCAGTCCTTTTTTTTTTTTTTTTTTTTTTTTTTTTAATAAAAATTTTCCCGAGATGTGGATTCTGATTCCTGCTTCACTTAAAGCATTCTCCATGGTATTCTCAGTCTTACCTAGATAACATTTTGGAGAGAAAAATTTCAAATTAGCCTCTGTCAGCTTCTGCTACTTCACTGTAGGATACTTCAGTCTTATTTGCTGCAGTATGGCCATATATAGTGTACACATTTTTTTCTGTATGATACTGTGTTAGTATTTCTTTAATAAATTCTGCAGTTCATTTCAGCTCTTCTTCTTGACTATCAAGTGACAGGTCAAGTCTCCAGGGAAGGCTTTCATTTTCTTTATTTCTTCTCTTTCAGAAATAAAAATGAGAATGAGAAATGAGTGGTACAGTTAGTTGTATGTTATCACGGAATGTCTGTTGCAAGACAAACCTGAAATACAATAATACAGATACCTCTTGTTCCAACTTTGACAGTGAGATCCTGTCCACACTGAAACCTATTAAGGTTTTGCCATTGATAGAAATTTAAAAAAAAAAAAAAAAAAAAGAGAGAGATGTGATAATATTCCTGAAAGCACCTGATTGCTTAGAAGCCTTGTTTTTTCACATTCACAGAGGTTTGAAATGTTACCCCATCTCCTTTGAAGGTTTGAAATGTTACCCCATCTCCTTTGAAACATAGTAATTAGGGATTTATTCATTTCCATATTTCGTTTTTAACTAAGATAAATCTTGACCCAAGCTTGTTTAGATTATTGTTTGGGTTGGATATATTTCCATGTTCTTAAAATAGCTATCGAAGTAGAATCAAAGTGGGAATGTGAAATTCTGTAACCATTCTGTTATAGGTATTAGAAGTATAACAGTTCATGAAGTTTTTAATAAGTTTTTAATAAGGCATTTTCTGACTTGTTTCAGTGATTTGCTCAGAGCTGCTTCTATTTATTGCTTCCAAATCAAACTAAAGTTCTTTTGAATTATCATCTTCCATTTTCGTTTCATTGGAAACTGCCAGATAAGGTTTTTCCATATAAGGCAGAAAAAATTCAGTAAATTTAAACAGTCTAATTTTTTTTTTATTTCAAAACAACTGTTATTGTTTCACAATGGATATACAAAGCAAAAATGAAACAATCCTAAAGAGAAGCAAAATGGGTTTCTAGGATAACTCAATATACTTTGCTGGTCCTGAAATATTGCTGTTCTTTTTTCCTTGCTACAGAGTAACCCAGGAAAGCATTCATTCAAATTTGTAAATACATCTATGTAATATGTTTAAATATATTTAGTTAATTAACTCATTAGTTTGAATACATTTGGAAATCCATTATCCAGGCAACCCTATCTGAAGTTGATGACTGAGATGATACAGGGCCTGGAGCATCTCCCCTTTGAGGAGAAGCTGAGAGACCTGTTCAGCCTTGAGAAAAGAAGACAGAGAGGGAATCTTGTCAATGTTTATAAATACCTGAGGTGTGGGGATAGAACAAGGGGCAAAAGCCACAAAATGGAGCACAGGAAGTTCCGCACCAACATGTGAAAGAACTTTATGGTGAGGGTGATGGAGCACTGGAACAGACTGCCCAGGGAGGTTGTGGAGTCTTCTTCTCTGGACATATTCAAGACCTATCTGGATGCCTACCTGTGCAATTTGCTCTAGGGAACCTGCTTTGGCAAGGGAGTTGGACCAAATGATCTCTGTAGGTCCTTTCCAACCCCTACAATTTTGTGATTCTATGATTTTGAATTTATTGATGGTCACAAAATAAAAGGAATTATGTTCCTTTTTAACAGATAGTTCAAACATTCAAGGCATTTTTCTATCTATTATATCAGCAGCAGTCTTTGTCATTGTTCAGAGCCAGAGAGTGGAATTTTAGTGTCTTAAGAGTCTGTCAGACCATCAAGAGAAGGGCAGTATATGTAGGACCTGTGTTAGTCTTCACTGTCTGCCACCAAGGATAGATCTTTTCTACCCTTTGCCAAAAAATGAGTGGAAATCTGAATGGTATTTGTATGAAAAGTATGTTCATGGTATTAGTTGAGAAACTGACCTGTACTCCCCACAATTTTGACATTTTAAAATAAAGTTCTCAGAAATGGGAACAAACTAAAATCTTGAGAAAGTGTCTAAAGTAAAACTATGTGAGTAAAATTGTTCAAATACTTTCAACGAATCTTTTGTTAATACTAAAGAAAAACAAACAAACAAACAATGTGTGGCAAAATATACTGAATGAATTTAGAATGCTTCCACTAGACAACCTAGTATGCTTTGTTAGCTACTTTGTAATTAGCTTTGGACTATTACCTGTAAATTGGAAGCTCAGTTGTGACAATGACATTTTTCCATCTTCTCTGCATTGGTTACTAGTGCTTCCATGTCAATGGTGATTATTGCATAGAGCAGTACCAAGCAGGTTCTGGTAAAACAATTGATTAAGGAATTGTGTGCATCCACAAAGGGCAGGTAAGTGCTTAGGGGAACACCAGTGATGGGTTACTTCCCTTTAAGCTTAACCACCAGAAACTCTTAGGCAGAACAATTTCACATGAAAGCTCTCATCTGGGGAGCCTTTCTCAGTCGATAGGCTCCCTTGCCATTTACAGGCAAGCTATTTGAACATTTTGTTAGAAAAGTACCACTGCTCAGTGTCAGGAGGTGTAGCAGCTGATAAAAAGAATAACAGCATTTTTTGAAAAAAGTGACAGAGCTTTGAGAGAGGGAGAGAGAAGAACATGTCAAGTGCTCTATGAAATGGATTTTCTTTATGCAAAGTTAGAAATACATGGATGGAAAGTATGAGAAAGGTCAAAATTATTCCAGAAAGAATTATTTAATGGGAAAGGTCAAAATTATTACAGAAAGATGCTTTTTTAGCCCTAAATTCTTTATTCTATCTCTAAATAATCTGAATTCTTCTACTAGTATTCTTTTTTATAAGGAAATATGAAAAATATTTCTGCAGAAATAATCTATAGAAAAAAGATGTTTTAAGGGTTCAACTTGTTACATATATCACTCAAGGGAGATATTTCATATCCAAATTACAGTATTTTCTCCACTCACGTATTTTAAGCCTGTATAGATCAAAGACAGATTATATGACAGTGATAAAAGATGAATAAATTAACTGAAGGCAGCGCTTCTGGAAAGTATTCAGTCATCTGCCCTTGCATCTGTAAACAGATGTAGATTATTCACTATGTTTTATCATGTGATCATATCAGAATAGATTTACCAGGTATGAAAAAGCTTGTGGGATATGACGAGGTATTGATATACCCTGTGTATCCTCTGCATTCCTCATTTGTGTACAATCTCTGGGGAGTCCTCAGCTCCTGAATTTCCTGGCAATAGGGTTTACAGCTGCAGTGAGGGAGTCACTAAATGGAATAAATGGAGAAGAGAAAAATGGATCTAGAGAACACTTTTAAGTCTGAGTCCAGCTTTGCTGGACAAATCTGTTATTTTCTTTATTAATTTGCTTTCCTTGTTGTTTTTCAAAGTTGCAAGATGCCAAGCAAGGTGATTAAGCAAGAGGAAAATCTCTGGCTTTCTATTTTCCTGTAGGCAAGTATAGATCACAGTTCAGAATAATATTGCTTCAGGCTAATGGATTTACTGTTTAGTTTTACTGTTTGTTGTTGTTGTTGTTGTTGTTTTGTTTTCCTCTTACTGAGACCCCATGTTTAACTCTGTCTCATAAGTTCACCAACATTTTTCAGACAAGAATGGACAAGGAAAAGAAAACTTAGGTCTCTATGTGGTTTTCCGTTTAGCTAAGGGCAAAGATAATGCTGCAGGCTCTTTGCTGTTTGAGTCTCCCCGGGTGTCTTGTTCAATTAGGAAGTTGCTGTTATTTGAATTTCCTGTTTCTTAGGAGTTATTCCCTCAGGCTAAACTAAGACATGTCCAGGTAAGGCCAAGGCTGTTAGTAAGAAAAACAGGCTTATACAGCTCCCTTTCTACTTGAGCTTAGCAACAGTGTTCTCCCCTGCTGTTTGGCACTGACTGGCATCACCTTTTTTCAGAGGACATTCACTTCACCCAGGTGAGGTGAGGAAGATGCTGCCTTTTTGTTGGCAGATGAAGAGGAGCATAACAGCAGTACAATCACCCTCAGTTGTAGTAAGCAAAGGAAGCAAAGCTTGCTTGGTCACAAACAGGCTGTCCGCAGCCTTTCAGAAGGGAATTTAAACTCAAGCAGCAGATAAAATTTGATCAAATGAAAGGGGAGGACAGAAAAAAAGAGAATATTTTATCTGTCCCTGAGGACATATGGGATTTAGCAGATCCTTTCTCAGAAACCCATATATAGATTTAAAAGCAAACAAATAAAAATAATAATAATAAAAAAAAAATCCCTTCTGCAGTTCTGAAAGGCAAATCTTTTATCTTTCTTCAGGTTTCTACCTATGAGAAACCTAGTAACTGCAACTGGCCCAGCCTCAGCTCACCTATTCCTTTTTGGAGAAGTAGGGATTTTATATATTTATATAAGCATGACATTGTATCATGCCAGGGAAGCAATAAAGCTTCATCAAGAGTGCTTTTGCTCCAACATTTGAGTGGATAGATTTCTAATGTAACAATACCTCTTTGCTTCCAGGCATTTAGCTTCTGTCCTATTAATTTCAGTTTACTGTGCAATTTTAATTTATCCTTTTCAAGACTTACATGCATCTGCAACACCATTAATTGTATTTGTTTTGCTATGAGCTTTAAACCTTTATAAACACCATAAAAATAGCAATTAAAGTATCAAGTAAAGTGGATGTTGTATGAAACAATAATAATATTTGCTTGGAAAGATGCATCATATTTCTTCAGGGGATATATCAGTTCTCCATAAAATAACTATAAAGATACAATTATTTGTAGTCTTTAGGCTGATTTGAGGTGTTTCCTGAAGAGTAACAATTCTTTATTATGTTGATTGTCCTTTAAGGTATAAAAATTGATGTTATCATGAGGTTTGTAACTGATGTCCCTCTCTGCTACTTCTCCCATCTATGGATGTGTAAGTAAATGAAAGGAAAGAAGATCTGAGATATAGACTTTCAATGAAGCTTCTCTGTGGGCAAGAAATATCTCTTTTTCCTGGGAGTGGGAACATTCCTTAGTTCAGCAGTAATATGCAATGATGCTCAAAGCAAAGGAACTGATACCTGATTCACCATGCAGGAAAGTGCTAAATAACATGAAATGTCTTATCTCCCTGTTCCACTTCAGTTTTTCAAACCTGCTTTGAATTTCCGGGGGAATGACATGAAGATAGTAACACGAAGTTTAAAGCAAATGAGAGTCAAAATTGCACTAAATTCCCAAGCCCTATAAGAGTGGATTTCTTCTGCAAATCTTAAAGACAAACAAACAAAAGAACATAACCCCAAACCACACAACCTCCCACTCCTACCTTTTTTTGTAGTCACAAGTATTAAAATAAATAAAAAAAAAGAAAATAATAATAATAATGATTTTTAAAGGTGAAAAGAAGAAAAGACAATTCATAAAGGACACCTTATTAGGAATAATAATGTATTCTTGCCTAATTAGGAAATTTGTTTAGCTATTAGATTGTCCTCTTTCATTACAGTCTGGGTTCAGCATTCTGCAGGCCCCAGAAATAAGGTTTAATTTCTTTTTTCTTCTTGCTTGCCTATATACACACTACTTTGTTCATTTAGAGTTTTATGGTTCTATACTATACAGTTCCTAAAATACCATTCAGACATGCAAAACAGAAGGAAGTTAACTACAAGTAATGTACTGCAAACACATTTTCGAAGTATGTTGACCAATGAATAGGCTTTTAATCTGTCTTCATAGACACACCTTTCATAGATCTTTCATATACAAGCCCTTGTGTTAAGTGATTCAAAGTTCCAGTTCTTTCAAGTAAGATTTGCCCGTGCTCATTTGGTAAAGTTTAAAACACTGTATTATGTAAATGGTGATAAATTTGAAAATTTTCATATGTAAAGAAAAAAACACACACACACACTTTACAGCCTTCCTGTGCTAACAGGATAGTGAAGGGGATTTCTGGTAGGACCATAATTTTGGCAATTGGAACCTGTGACCCAACAGCACAAAGCTAAGTGCAAAGAAGTTTTGAAAGAAACACGTTTGACTGGGTATGAGGGTTTTGATCATCTCAGCCACACTGAACTACAGTGAAATTCATGGGTAGTGTCAGCAATTTTCTTGAGGCTTGATCCTGCTTCCAATCAGACTGGTTTCAGTGGGATCCTTGCCATGAAGAGAAGTGTTTTAAAAGTCTGGCCTTGTTTCCTTTTGAGAGCAGCAACAGGGAATTTAAATTTTGTTATTTAAAGTAACATAACTTGATGTTTGCAGGTACAGACAACATTATGACTTGCCAACAGTTTAGACTAATTGATAATTTTCCATGATTATAGTAACAAATTATGTTGTTACAAGGAAAGTAAGTCCCATTCCTCAAACTGAACTGTGAAAATTTTTGCTACACATTAATATTCCAAAGTGAAGATTCTGTTGTGTGCATTTAAGCTGTTTGCAGGCTGATTAATCATAGCTTACAGTCTAGCTATAGTCTGAAATAAATAAATAATCATGTACAATGAAGTGGTGACAAGGCAGACAATTCACACTTCAAGAATTTAACAAAACAAGGTCGATTTTATTTTACAGGTCCTCTGGCCATTTGATCTCTTCATCCAGTATAGTGAAGAGGAGAGTATTTTGGAGAAACCATAAAGCTAGAAAATTGATATTCAAAACACCTCAGTTTGTGTCAGATTATGTGTATAACCTTTCACCTGAGTGTGGAGCTACTAAGTCTTCTATAGCTCACAGCTCAACTTGGTAGGGAGCGGATCTTGGTAGGGTCCCTTGGTAGGGAGCAAAATGAGGGTCATACCCTGTTTTAAGTCTGGGGCACTGTGATGTCTTTGGAGCCTTTTCTGCCCAGCCCTCCAGATATTCACAGAGGTCTGATCATCTTTATTTTGAGACTGGGAAATAATTGATATTTTTTAATATTCCCTTAATTTCATTGGTATTTATTCATCCCAAATGTATAAACACATGCATAAAGTCTAATAAAAGTATAGAAAGAAAATGAAAACTTATTTCCAGTTTCACATCTCAAATTTCTTCAAAGTGGCTTGATCCGGCAGCTATTTTCTTCACCTTGCCTTGCATAAATACCTTCATGCACACATGTCCATAAAACGGTCATTTTTAGTGACCAGGAAGAGGAACTAAACTTTGTGAAAGCAAGAATCTGCATGAACCAGTTTAATGTCTCAGTATAGAGCTGAAGGTGTCATTTGCCTACATCAAGGAGGCTGTTG
The DNA here is from genome assembly GCF_011077185.1 of Oxyura jamaicensis. Lineage (NCBI taxonomy): Eukaryota > Metazoa > Chordata > Aves > Anseriformes > Anatidae > Oxyura > Oxyura jamaicensis. Next base: position 69,929,368 of record NC_048926.1, read on the forward strand.
CCAAAAGATAACTATTTCTAGCAAAAAGAATAGAAGAAGTGAAGAGATAATTCAAAAAAGTTTTTGTTTGTTTGTTTGTTTGTTTGTTTGTTTTCTTTTATTCATTATTGAAAGGTTCATTTCAATGCTGAGAATCAATATGGTGGAGGGAAAATTTCTTAGTCAACTTCCAGTGGCAATAATATAATATATACACTTTGAAATCTAGAATCTTAACAATTTATTGCCTTTTTAAAAGGAAAGGAGAGAAAGACAGAGACAAAGTGAGGTTATGATTCATACTTAACACTGTTATTTAGTTTTCAAAATGCAGATAGTCTTTTGAGCTTGCAATACTTAAAAAATTACTAGTGGTGTGAAATTTGAGATTTTTTTAATCTATTCTAGGCTTTTAGGGGTTTGTTAGATTTTCCTGAAGTTTACAGGAAAACTTTGGGCCTATTTTTTTTTTTTTTTCCTTGTCATTTCAGTTATTAACATACCTGAAGAATAACTCGCTTTTTAAAGTGGGGGAACACCTATGGTGTAAACAGGAGTGTCAATCCATCCATACACACTGAAGTGCATAATCTCTATTACTTTGTATTCTCTTCTTGTTAGTGGTAGTGATTTTTGCTAAATCGTGTCTTGGAAGTCACATGGTTGTAAGAGCTCAACACTGAGTTCTGTAAAAGTGAAATTAGATGCTGAGGAACATTGTGCAAACACTTGTGAATGACAGAATCTTGTAGTTTGTTTTAACAATGAAAAGAGAAGGATAATTGTTTACAGTTAATTCTTCTCTAAAGCTGTCACTTCTGTTGGCAAGGAAGCAGTTTTGAGGCTTAATGTAATGTCCAAGAATACCATGTTCAAGGGAGTTGTACCAGTATCACAAAACTGTCAGTTTATATTTTCTCCTTCCTTAGCTTCCCTCCAAGAAAACTCATCTAAAGCATCCTAACTGGAGCCAAAATATGCCGTGTACTTTTCTAATATGCATTTCCTCATGAAAGGGCATATGCAATAGGATGTCATCCCTGGGACCACCTGAAGTCACTTGATAGAAGTTAAATAATGTTTGTTTTGTTTTAAAATAATGTTTTGTTGAAAATAGTGAGAGAATGAAATTCTGATGTGTTTTGGGTTAATGCACAGAAGAAAAAAAAACAAAGAATAATACTTAAAAAAAAGGGGGAGGGAGGAAGAGGGGGGTGGTACTGTCCTCTCAAAATGGGAAGTAGAAAAGACTGTCTTCATCTCAGTGCAACTCATGTATCCTGCAGTGATAACCATGGCTCGCACATACTTTTTTACAAATGACATTGTATATCACTTTGCAGTCTGTGAATTCAAGGGCATTCAGCTGTACTGGGGAGAAAACCCTCAAAAGGGAATGCAGGACCCAGCAGTGAAGCTTTCTAGTCATTCCAAGTTAATATTGCTCTCCATAGACCAGATGCCTTTTATGGATATCCGGGTGTAAAATATAAAGGAAATCTTAGTATGTACCTATGTATTTGCTGCAGTTGCCTCAGCCTCTTTGCCCCATAATATATAGTCTTCTAATACAGAAAAAGTTTAGGGACAGTGGCATAGCCCTGGTAGAAGGGACACCCCTACTGATTCTCCATTGTTAAATGAAGACAGACCAGAGAGAAGTTTTCTGGGCTTGAAAACAACAAACTTTCCAGTCCAAGGACTCTTCCCCCTGCTACTTCGCTTGCAGCAGGGAACAGCAAAAGGTTTTGCAGGGGCACAGTGGAGCAGGAAGTGGTGACTCCTGGCAACATGCAGATGCAGAATGGCACTGGAGAGCACCTCTCCACCTGGGCACTGCACTGAGTTCGCGGGTGCTGAGCCTGACTTGCAGAGCCTCAGAACAAGTCCTTGTTCTGGAAATTTCCAGGTTGAATCTACTGCTGGTGGAGAATCTGAGCTCCTTGTTCCTTTTAGATGGGATGAAAGGTCAGGGAATGTTCTCTCTTGAAAGTTTTCATGTGACCACATGTGTAGCTGGGGTGCCATGATATCTTTACCTCTCTGAGTGAAAAAGGCTTGAGTTTGAACCTGCTCTTCAAGTGGATGACTTGAAGGACTATAAGAAGCAGCTGGACTATGGACATCCAGGTGCTTTCAGCATGTCATCCTGCGCATCTAAGAAGTGAAGATGTAGCCCGTTAAGTAAGTCACTCCTTACAAAGTAATTCAATGATCAGTCCCAGTTTCATTCACATGTATATATACGGTATATATATATACTATAAAGAAAAAAAATAGTAATAATAATAATCCTGTTTTCCATTCTTCTGAGGAAAAGTTAAAAAGAGTGGCTTTTTTTTTTTTTTTTTTTTTTTTTTTTTGTCTTTACGTCAGTCTTTTTGCTTTGTTGAATGAAACTGTTTCACAGTTGAAGGGTGATCATTTGGGCACACAAGTTGTGTCAAAGTGTAAGTTTCTCATTGCTCTGTTCAATACCCCTCTTTCATTATATGTTGAACATAGCATAATCAAGCTTAACAACATGTCCAGCTGTTAAATACACATGGGTTTTTACAAGCAGCAGAAAATCTCAGAAGGCTGCAGGAGGCTTTGCTTATTCTTTCATTCATTCACATTTCTGTTGCAGTTGGTGTAACCTTTGAGGTTCTTTCCTCTGTGTGACTGATTAGGTATTGTAGTAATACAACTTTTATGTTAGATATCACCATAATATTTCTCACTTGCTTGCCATGGGGAACCAGTACAAAAGAAATATTTCAGCCCTACTTACTGGATTTAAAAGCTACAAACTTTGGACTAATTGGCTATACAAGGATGAATATCAAATTGTTCAGATCTGAACATTCAAAAATCATGATACAGTTTAGTAGATACAACTGTTATTAGTCTTTTTTACTGTTCCAATTAGATCTCATAAGGGTCACTTACATGCATACATACTCTGCATCCAGAAGAAAAAAAATCTGAGTTTTCTTTTATATGGAGGCTTAATTCTCAAATGAGACAAAATTACTGCAGCTGAGACTTTAAAAATACACCAACCATCAGAATAAAATAGTCAAAGCTGACAACACCGGGGCTCCTTTACAACATACAGTTCAAGGGGACTGAAATATTTCACCTTAAAACTTCTGTTCAGACACCCTATCACAAAGACTCTCATAGAGCCTCCTTCCAGGGAGTGAAGTAAAAAGTTGCTCTGTGTACTGCATATGTCTAGATTGAAATTTCTTTGGTCATAGATGTTCCAGATATTCAACTCAATTCTGAAGCATGGTGTGCAATAGCAGCAATCCCCAGTCTCCATTCCCATATTGCAATGCAGCTTGTTTCATGCCCACGTTACATCTTTCTCCATCATACATGTTTGTGCAGACACTAATGATGCTATAGCCACCTAAAGGTCTTGCTGCTGTAATAGCTTGATGTTAGCTATCCACTACATCCAGTCTTTGCCTTCACATGTGTAGAACAGCTGGCTTTTCAAATGCCAGAGGGGACCTGTATGTATGTATAGTGCAAGCCAATTTTTAGAGAATGTACTTTCTATTTGGTATTGTCAGAAAAGCACTCTCTGGGAGAGGGGGGTGGCTAAGAACTGGCCAACAGGAACTGGCAAGTAAGTGATAATGTGCAATGTAGGTGGCAGCAACCTGGTTTGGCATAACACAGAATGGTTCTCTGCCTAATTCAGCTCCAGCCTGGGCCAACATGACACAGGGGAGAGAAGGAATTTGCTTTCTGATCCCATTTGTGCTCTTGTCTTCTTGCCAGGAGTGGTTATGATTTGAATGCTTAATAAGAGATCAGTGGGACTGAACATACAGGAATAACTAAACTGGACAACCATTATGATCTAGAATAAAACTGTGCTTGTGAACATGCTTTGATTGCAACTCTTGCTTTCATTCAATGTAGAACAAAATTGTGAGCCTTTGCAGTACATCATGGTAATTATATATAGAAAAGTGAAAGCAATAATTTAATTTTCAAACTTGCACACTGAGTGTCCTAAATAGAAGTCACTGGTTTTCTGTGGGAGCAAAGAAACATTTCACTATTGCTTGATAGAACTCCCAGATGGTACACACACAGTACTATACATATACATATACATCATAGTACATATACAGTACAATAGTACATATACAGGAGTGAGTTGCAGAGTGTGAACAGATAGCTACAGGTTTCCAAGGAAAAGAAAATCTGTGTAATGATTCAGATGGAGGATTACAGTAATGTTTGGGTGACATTATAGCTATCTTTGGCCAGCAAAATGTAAATAGTGTCTGACAGCAGAGACTCTTTTCCCTATCACTTTTTGCCACAGATAAATATTCCAGCCAGAGCACCTCTGTGCTTCTGTATTGAAACTGCTGCATTACCTTCAATACCTGGGCAAGAAGCAGTCAACGCCAGAGACAAACATCTCAGTCGGCACCCTTTGCACATCCCACTGGAGCTGCCAGGTACATGACCGCCAAGCAGCAGGATGGCGCTCAGTGAGTGTGACAAACTCCAAACCTGCTGCTGGCACGGTGTATCCCAGACTGTGCCCTGTCAGTCCTGGCCTCTGGCATCCAGGTTGGATCCTGCTGTTTCTTCAAAATAGGCACTGCACTTTAATTAAATATGTAAATACATGCTATTTGCATAAAATGTCAAGATTTAATTTTGGGTCTTTACCTGCAAAACCATCAGGTTTACTTCCTGTTTCCAACATGCAGAGCAACAATTGTCATCTCTGACTCTCTTCCAGTAATTTGGTAGTTACTGACTTTTTAATGGTGATGACTACTGTGGTGCCAGAAAATGCCATTTATGAATCAATGGTATCTTGCTTTATGTTTTCTGTCAACCAGTGAACATTCAGTCTTGACATTAGGTTGTCTTACGGAAGGTTTTCCAAGGCCTCACGTCTGCAGATAGTTTCCCCCACACTGTTATGCACACACACATGATTAAAATAAATGATAAAGGTTATGAGATCATGCTTTTCTAACTGTGTCCAAGTTTTCTGTAACCTTGCATGACTCCAAGTCTCATGCGTGCATTGGGATGAGTCTGCAGATGCACCAAAAGTATGTTTTTTTTTTTCTAATCCCACTAAGGGTGATACAAAGTGAGATGTCATAGAGCTGAGCAGTGGAGTCCTTATTATTATTACTAAAACAAGCAAGTTCCCAAAAAGCATGAGAGAGAGATCCTAAAGTTCTTCCTTCTTGCCAGTCATACAGATATGTTTCAGTTGGATATGCCATTTAAAAATTTGAGCCACAGTTTTCTGGGACAGGAGTTGTGTGCTCACTAAAGGGTAATTGTTCCTCACAGAATACACACTGTTAATCAATGGCCCAGTGATGTGTGCAACTCTGTATGGCTCCCTTTTGTACTATGTCTAGCAAGCACTCCTCTCAAATCCTCTGTGCCTGAAAAGTGTTACTGAATAGTCTTTTTAAGTTTTTCTTTGTTGGTGTCATTCCTAGAGAAAGAAGCAAAAAGTTTAAAATTCACTTACTGTTTTGAGACTAGACTGAGAATGCAACAACCTGCTTGGTGGGTTCAGTGCGGCATCCGCGGTCAAGGAAGAGAGCACCTGTCAAGGAGTCTTTCTTGGCTCTCAGTGAGGCTACACAGATAGTCAGCAGACTGTGTATCTCCCCACTTTATGGTAATTACCTTTAGTTTAACAACTCATATTTCCACCTGCAGCTCTCAAGTATTTGGCTTCATTGTAGAAAACCAGAAAAATCTATGGATAAATTCATTCTGACAGTGGACTGGAGATATAAAAGTATCCTTTTATGTGTTTTCATTCTAAACAGCAGTTCCTTATTTAATTTACAGTTTTCACATTTATGGCTGGCTCATAAAGTACTGGTCATCACATCCTGTCAACATTTTTATCTAAGGAAAGAAAAATATTATTCATAAAAAAAAAAAAAAAAAATGAAATAAACAGAAAAAAGAGTCTTGGGTATGATATTCCTGATAATGTCTGTATTAAAGCAAAATAGCAGAACATAAAAATAGGTAGTATGTGTAAACTGTAGAAACCACTGGAAAAAAACCTTACATATTGCTAGTAAATGACCACTGAATACCACTGAACTGTAGTCAATTTTGATTATAATAACAGGTATGTATATTATGCTTGCTGCAGAATAAGTTCAAGGCGCTTGTAAGATATTACAATGGTAAGATATTACAATGAATTACAAGGAGCTTGCATTGAAAGAAAAGTGACCACTTTGTCTGTTTATGCTGGAGCTGTTCAGGCAGTAATATTATATTCCCTTCTTATGTTCTGCCCATCTGCTTTTACCAGCAAGAATGTGACATGCTTTCTGAAGTTAATTTTTGGAAAGAGGTAAAGCAATACAAAATAAAATTTTAGTGCCAAGAGCTGAAGATTCCCACTCTTGACCCATCAGATGGAAAACAAACAAACAAACAAACAAACAAACAAACTTTGTGAAGAAATTGCTGTTCTAGAAATTGCAGTCTGCTGACAAACCGGCAAGAAGCCCAACCTGAGTCTGAGTCTGTCCTCTCCCCCAGACTTTCCATAGGATCTCACTTGGCCTGGGTATCTATCCATTGACTGAGTCACTGAAAAAAAAAAAAAAAAAAACTTTTTTCCTCAGCTTCCCATTCTCTGATAGTTATATTAGTTACAAGTGTAATACAAGTAACTGTTATCTTTTTTTTTTTTTTCTTTTTTTCTTTTTTTTTTTTTCTTTATTTGGAAAAATTTTGCTTCTCCTAATCTTTGGTTCTTGAACCTGTGTGGTAAATCGTTCATCAGGAGGAATGATCTTGCAGATAAAGTCATGGAGTTTGAAATACCCAAAGCTGCATGAAAAAAAAAAAGGGAGGACATACCCAGTACTGGGTATTTTGATCCACTAGATAAGCAATTGAGGGAATCTTGGCCACAGACTTTGTCCCCACAACTTCTTGCTAAGATGCCCTCTCACAATCACTTTCTGCTAGGGTTCCTTAAGAAACACAGACACAAGGCAACATGCTCCCAAAAGCGAAGGCGATATACAGACAGAGTAGCTATTAAAAATAATTTGCTGTGAATCATTGAGTTAAATGGTCTATGAAAAACACTGCCAAAATCACTATTTTTCTGTCTTTTTAAATAAGTAATAATAATAATAAATAAAGTGTAGATCAAATGTTCCCCCTCTCATAGGTGAGTCTGAACTCCCACAGTATAGTTTTCCTTTTAAGTACATTTGTAGAGAAAAAACATTTCAACTGTTTCACCAAAGTCTCATTTTTATAACTCAATCCTTAAGAGTATTTAAACCTTCAATGACTCAAAAGAAATGCAAGAATAAATACATGGTGTCTTTTAAAACTAATGTACAAGGCTTTTGTTATAGAGACTGTCCTCTTAAATGGTAGTCCAAAACTTAAGTTTCTGTAGTAGAGGAATGAGGTAAATATGACTCTTTCAGAAACAAAATGTTGGATTTTCCTCTAAACTTGTTTTTCATTGTTTAATTCTAAAGGAACATAGACCTATTGTAGTGGCTACACTTCTTTATGCAGTTATATACCATGCAAGCATAGGACTAAACACTTACAGTGTTTTTTAGAGTGTTGTTAATGTAGTATAGGGACAGATGGAAAAAAAAAATATGTGTGAAGTTATGAATTCTTTAGACAGACTGGCAGAAGACTAAGGGAAAAGACAGCTTTATTTAAATTGTACTGTGTTGAAATTTCTATCCTAACTGAATCAGTTTGTACCTTTATGCCATGAAATGGAGCAGATGTAGAGATGTCTTTAGCAGGTACAACTGAGCTAATCTTGAAATCTGAAGCATGTGCGTAGTTTACATTGGGTATTGCCGGTCAGCAGCTGTTGGGGGAAGTATCAGGGGCTTGTGTACCTTGCTGTGTAGAATGATGAAGACATGCCCAGTTTCTTCCTGAAAGACAGACATGCATATACATATATAGAGTATATATATGTATTTGTGTCTGTATATGCAAAGGTTTGTGCATCTGAAGTATGCAATACAGATAAAACCTTTGTTTTGGCAAAATACATGTATCTTAGATGTTCCATGTAGAATTTCTTTTATATGCCAGTTTTTTGCTAATTACTTTGACACACTGAAATGAATTAGCTAGCAACTGCTAGTCAGATTTGGAGCATCATAGAAGTATTTTCAGATGGTTTTGGCACTTCTCTGAGCTGGATAGTGGGATCAGCAAAGCCCACTGACAGTCATATACCTGATTCTTTGCCTGTCTCAACTAGAACCATGGAAACTGCAGAAAATGCTTGGTAAATCCAACTGCCATGTATTCAATGATGCTTTTATTAACATTAAAACATGCTTGTGTTTGTGTGCGTCTCCGTATTTATATGGAAAGTAACTTGAAGGTATTGTTTCTTTACAAAGAAATTAAATGTTTCATATATATGGCACAATTTATTCTGTCAATGTGTACATGTATCCTTGAAAGCACAAAACGTATTTACTTTGACAGGAGTGGTAAATCCCATCTGAGACTATTTAACTCCTGCAATACAGACCCACAGATTTGAGCCATATATTTCAATTTAAGAATGGTTTATCAGAGCAATCATAAAAAATAACTCAGCCTTACACTTCACAAATGAAAAACAGGCAAAAAACAAATGATAATTCAATGTGAAGGCTGGACCTATTGTCAGCAAAGAAGAGAAAATACTGCTCACATCTGGATAATTATGTGCCCATTGAGCAAAATATTTCCCCCCTGTGTTTTGACATTGTGAGAGAAAGACATTCCAGAGCACTCAGCAGGCTTCCTGCTACTATGCATCCTAGAAATGGGCATCACCTCACAGTTTATCACAGAACAGTTTTAATTTGATTGCTACTGCCAGTAAATATTATCAGAATATTTTTAATAACCAGCAGAAGTAGACTACAATGAACAGAGTATTTGTTTAGTTTCAGCTGACGTCTTAAGAAAGACATCTGTGAAAGTTATTATTATTACTATTATTATTAGGTTCAGAAAGGGGTAAATTAAAAAAAAAAAATGGTCTTACACTGTGGTTTGTGTTGCTGTGAATTTTTTTCCTACTCTGATTTTGTAATTCATGTGAGCAGCCATTGCCTAAATAATTCATAAACGTTTCATATGTGCCAGCATGCAATTACAGTGATGCAAGCAGCTTTAATTACAATCTTATCATGAGATAAAAATTAAAAAATTTCCCAATTAAAAAGGTAGTCAAAGACATATTTTGGAACAATACGAGTGGAGACAGAATAAGGGAATAAAGGGAACAAATAGATCATTGACTATAGAGTACTTTCAAAATTTCAGAGGGTGGTATTTCTACAAGTTAGAAGGCCGGACAGAATGGAGAATTCTTTAGGATAGCATTGTGACAAAAGCAAATTAGTTTAAATTAGTTCTTTTTTATTTATTTATTTTCCCCTTTATACATGGAATAAAAACTGGAATGTACATTTACAATACCTGCAGATAATTATGTGTTACTTTATTGTGCTTCTTCTGAGAAAGCTGTGAAAATGCTGCCCAGTCATCTCGTTTAATGTCTGACTTGTTAACAAGAGTAAGTCACCTAGTCTTTTTGATAATATCAAAGCTTCAGAATAACTTCCCTATTAACATCAATTACTAATGGAAAACTATTTTTTTCCTTTGCTGTTCAAATACAAACCAGGGGACAATATTGTTGAAAAAAAAAAAAAAAAAAAAAAAAAAAAAAAAGCTGCTGCATTTCATCCCTGAGGTCACCACATGTTGTCTTCCATGGGACTAATTAGTTTTGCTCTTTTGAAAACATCTTTCTTTTTTCCTTTCAACTGAAAATTTCATCAAATAAAATCTAACCGTTTATTAAAAGTATGGCACTTCCAGAAATCATCCCAGTGAGACCTACTGACCATTTACAGCAACTATATTCAGGGCCTCACTCTTTTTGAAAGTACTGCAGTCAATGTACTTGTGCAATATTTCTGACACTTTCAAGGCACATTACACTGACTCACTGTGCCAGCATGTATCAGTAGATTACGTATGCAGTGAGACTGATGTCTCAGAAGCATTGATTCTGTGGCATATGCCATCTATACACAACTGATGCCTGAACAGTAAATCCAATGTATTCTGCAATTTCACCATATGTGCAATTCCTATTATGTATGTTATTGATATGCTACATAGTAAAAATGTAGGCAACTCTGCTCATAAATCAAAGATGCTCCTAATATGGGGAATGCATCTTTGGGGACAGGGCCTATTTTATGGTCTGACTGACATGAATCTGTCAAACCTGGTAAGGTCTACAGAGCTTAGCACAGCATAAAGATGACAAAATTATGCCCAGAATTTGTAGACTCACTTTTACTAAGTTTGTTTAGTGTTTATTGCAAGGGAGTTATGATATATGAAACAATTAGTGTAGTGAGAAACTTTGAAAGATTAATATACCCCAGGGAAAAAAAAAAAAAAAAAAAAAAAGGTAGAATTGAGAATTGGATTAATCAACCTGGGGGTGGAATAGATAACATTTATTATTAGGCTTTACACTATTCCAAGCTCTGATATCCAGAGCTGAAGGCAGCTTATATTAATACTGTCTTACTCACATAAGATAACATGCCATTGCACACTCTTTTGTTTATTTGTTTGGAAGCAAGACTGTTGCAAAACTGTATAGGCACAAGTATCTTTAAAGAGATGGTTTTCTTCCCTATACATTTAGCTCATTAACCGAAAAGATCTTTGTGAAAAACACATGTAACCAGTTTTCATATATCATTGTGCAATGAATATAAATTGCAATTTCAAAACATTCTGGCAGCCAGCTGATTTTCTTTGAGATTTCTCCAGAACTGTTTAATGTTAATCCATCTGGGTACAGGAGAAGAAGTCAATAAAGCTGGTGCAGAGAGGTGGAAATTACACCTTCCTATGTTAACAACAACTTACCCCCTAAGAGGAACTTTTTTCAGCAGTTTTTGCTGGGAATTTTGACAAGGATGGAGAGACCCAATTACAATCACCAGAGGAAATCTGCTAGTTAGTTTTGCAGCTGACAGATGCAGAATTTCTGCATGCTTCAGGTGCCTTAAATTGCCCTTTTATGCTTCCCATTTTATGCTACCCATTTCATAAGTAGAATTGCAGCTGTTGAATGTACACTCATAATCTGGCTCCTGGCCCAGGGTGGGTGAGGAACAGAGAATGAGGAAACTCCACCTAGATTTCTTCTAGCACGTGCTGGTGTGGTCTACAGGAAAATCTGTTATATACTCAGCATGGGGACCTTACAGAGAAATTCAGAACTAAACAGAATTTTGTACTATGAGTGTCTTACAGGACAAACTGAGTGGTTTAAATGTTTTCCAGTGAAAAATATTCTTAAAAAAAAAAAAATGTATTGAAGAAAAGGATGGGAGTCTATGATGACTACCTGTGACTGTAAACCAAGTTTACCTCAAAACCAGGGCTCACCTTTTCCTGCCTGTTGTTTTACTAAGGAGCTCAGTTGAGCCACAAGAAATTTTGAGCCAGAATTGTCAAACAAAAACCAACAATACTAACCAGATAATTGGTCCTTGCATTGGTCCTAATTGGTGGGATACTATCTGCAACTACTGGGGAAGTCCTAGGATTTTCAGGAGACAAAATTGATTTGGACTCTGATGTGAGATGTTGCAAAACAGAAGATGAACAAGTACTTCTTCAAAGAGAGTTCATTTCCCAAAATTTTAGCTCATTAACTCAAAAGGTCTTTGTGAAGGAGACATGTAAACAATTTTCATATAACTTTGTGTTTGAGATTTTCAAAAGACTGTAAGTAAGAGCATTAACTTTCCTCTATATGGTAGGAAGGTACAACCAGTGTCTTTGGAAAAATACTCATCATCTTTCTGAGTAAATTCTCATTTTATAGAGTTTCAGAACAGGTAAGTGCATAGCCATCCTCTTTACCTCTTCTCCCATAGGTGATTGGATGATATTCAGGTACAGAAAAGTACTTGATATTTTTATTTCTCTCCTTTTCTGAGTGCAGTTACCTGTTCTTATTAATATAGTAGGGGCATCCCACTCTAGTAGAAAACAAAACAAAACATTTTGATATGGATCAACAGCCCTTTTTTGAAGAGAGTGTTGTATAAACATTTTCTTTATGATTTTTTTTTTTCTTGAATTCCATTGTAGAAGTGTGGGTTTTGTTGTTGTTTTTGCTTGGTAGGTTAGTTGGTAGGTTGTTGTTTGGTAGTTTGTTTGTTTGTTTTCTCAAATGGTAATTGCTTTAATTTTTCCAACAAATTACGGATTCTTGGAAATACCAGTATTTCTCTGTTTCTATTTTAAGCTCATCATGGAAACAAAGCATAACAGTATCAATTTCTTCTTACTGTCCAGTCACTGAGCCTATGAAATGAATTCTTGTCTAAACAGGAACACCTTGCAGTCAGTTTAGATATATTAAATTAAAACAGCAGTTTAAGGTTACTAGAGTCACAATTACTAATGGAAGTCTCTAGCCTTTAGATTTATGATTTACCTTGTGGAAGCCTTTCTAGGTTTTGAGCTTAAAAAACTGAAAAGGCTTAGAAGAGCCTCCAAGGACCACAGTAAGTTAATCACATCCTCCAAAAGGTGGTTATTGTAATAAAGTTTGGTGGGAGCTGCTAGGAGACTCAGCTTCATTTCAGGGGCAGAGGAATAGGGAAGGATTAAACTCAAGAAGATTATTGGTTCTTACTGAACACAGTAAAAATAATAATAATAATAATCAGGTTATGATATATTAAAATATTTCACAGAAAGGTAATACTAATACATACAGAGACCCAGCTTTATTTCTCCCAAACATAATACAACAGGAATGAGGAATCATTACCTATCATGGTGAATCTGGAATGAGGAATCATTACCTATCATGGTGAATCTGTTTTGGCTAAGAGCCACATGACTCCCAGCTGCTCTCTCACTGTCCCCTCTCAGCAAGGCAGGGGAGAAAAGAGTATGAAAAAACTCATGGGTTGACATAAGAGCAGGGAGATCACTTACCAATTACCACAGGCTGAAAATAGACGTGATAGGCTTAAGGAAAAATAATTAAATTTATTGTGAATTAAAATAGACTTGGATAGGATCATAGAAACATCTAGTCTGGAAAAGACCTTCAAGACCATCAAGTTCAACCATTGGTAAAAAACAAAAAGAGAAATTCATCTGCCACCTCCTTCTCCTCATACCCAGCTGCCCTCCCAGCCCTCCCTAGTCCCTCTGAGTAAATGGGGAATGGGTGGCTGCAGGCAGTCTGTAACAGCGTATCTCTGCTGCTCATTCATGCTTTTTCCTTCTCCACCATGAGCGTCTCCTATGGCTGCAGGGGAATCTCTGCTCTGGCACGTCTTTCAATGACCCTGCTGTTTCTTACACTTTTTGTTCTGCATGGTGGAAAACAAACAAAACAAACAAACAAACACACCTCCTCTGCCCTATAAACCCTTCTTTGGGAACACTCTGTTGCTTAACTGTTAACAGAGCAACAGGAGGCATGGCAGTTTACATCTCTCCTCTATCTTCCGGGTTGAATTTTCCAAAATAGCAGCCAGGGTGCCAGGGGCTGCTTGGGCCTGGGGAGCACTGGGGATGTCCCAGGAGTGCATGGCATGGCCTGGCAGTCCAGAACCATCCCGTGACCCCATTAGGGAGCAAGGCAGTCAGGGCAAAGAGCAGACACTTCCCTGGGGATGGGAGCAGGTGAGGCAAGGTCAGGACATGGGCCTGCAGGCCCATGGGTCAGGAGCAGGGCTGGAGCCCAGCACCAGAGCCTTGGAAGAACAAAACTGGCAGGAGTTGGGGTCAGCCTTTGCTGAGATTTATACAGTCACTGGGGTGTGTGGGAGACAAACATGTTAGTGAGGGAAGACCTTAAAAGGAATGAAAAAGGGGGGGAAAAATTTAAAAAAAAAAAAAAAAAGCAAAGCTGAAATATTAAATAATTAAATTTAAAATATATATTTTTCTATCTATAGGTAAACCTAACAAAAACAAATTTAGCCAGAGAGATTTCTTAATGCCTCAAGGAATGATTCTTTCTTTTGATAGCATTTGGCTGCCGATTTTAAAGAGAATTTTCCTATCTCATCACAAGATTGCCCCCGATATGTTTTCTTCTTTAAATACAATTAAGAACTCTTTTTCTTAAAATGAATCCTTTAGAAATTTAACATACCTACTTTATATGACTCTCCACAACACAAGAAGGGCAACAATTTCCACTTAGCATGAAGGTGGGTGACCAGGTGACCCACCTGTTCAAGGTGATAGGCCTTGATTTCCCCTGTATGGGTGGGTGGGAAGAAGCAGTGATGGTGCTTTGAACCTTTCAGCCTCACTGAGCCAGAACAGAGGAGACAACAGGAACAAAAAGAAGTCACAAGGGTGTATTTCTGATATTTCACCTTGACAGATAGAGTCAACTTTCCCTCATGGATATGGCTCCTTTCTTGAGTATCCTAGGGTAAGAAAGCAGTAAAGCACCCTTCTGGTAAATCTAGATATAAAAGTGCAATGTAGTATTTAATTAGTCAATTAGTTTTTAATACAGTGTTTCTTGTGCAGCTATGCTTTTGGATACTGAAATACTATTACTAAGCAATTCACTAGAAATGGTGAAAGGACAAGTGGTAAATGTCTCCTATATTAATGCTTCCATTCTACCTGAACATGGTACTTTAAATAATTAATTCACAATTCATTGTAAACCTAAAGCTCTTTCTTTTTTTAAAAAAAAATTTTCTTCTTTTTTTTTCCAAAATGCCAGCAGGCATATCTTCAAAATAACACACTCCTCTCCTGTAAAGTATTGGGTAATCTCAGTCAGGTTCTGGAAAATTTCTGTTAGATAACTTGAAAGAACTAGGAAATTCTAGTCTCTGTTTAGCAGCATATATGATCTTAATTATGGTATCTTTTTTGGTGTATTTTTACCTGGACTGAATTCTCTTACAGTCTCCCTGTAGCCTTAAATTGCTCAGGAACGACCGTTTCGTTACTTTGGCTTTGTGACATATGTCAAAGGTCAATTTTGCAGTAGATTTATAATTCTTTGTAGTTTAGTCTTCTAAGACTGGTTTTACTGAAGACATGGCTAGTTAAGGATTAAAACTGCTACATTCAAAGGTGTTCACAACAAATTCTTAACCACTAAGTACCACAAATTATCATGGCTAGGTTTTCTAAGTTTTCTGTGGGAATAAAAAGAGATCATAAGTATACCGTTCTTAGGAGCCATGAAGAGAATTACATCCAGTTCCCTCTTCCATGGAGGGGTGGATTTTGCACAGCCTTCTTTATCTTACTTTGCCATGCAATAAATGAATGATGACAGGGATGTCCTGAAAGTTGATTTTTTTCTTCTTTGCTATTTTTCCTGTGCTATTTTTCCTGTCCAGAAGCAGACTTTACCTGGGTGTAGTCTTCTTAAAATGAATAATAATACCTATGTATAATTTATTTCCAAACAAACCATCAGATATTTCCAATTCATACTTTCAGTTGTATACTGCTTTCACCTAAATATGCATTTTTTGTTCACAGTGGAATCATGATAAAACCGACCTTTTTTTGTATTCTTTATATTTTTTTTCTTTTTTACTGAGAGGCTTTTTTATTTTTAGTGGTTGAAAGTACCATTTTAGCTAATACATTGCATAAGCATAAACTGTTCCTGATAGTCCTAATGCGATTCCACTAGAAATTGTTTGTGTTTAAAATGTGACAAGTTGCAAGTGCGTAGAACACTTTTTGCTGGGTAGAAGAAAAATGGTCTGAATGTTTTCAGGGTGTTAAGCAACAGAGAATGAAAGAAAATAACATTTAACAATTACAGAGTTTAAAAACACTTTTTTATGTGTTAGTCAAATTTATCCAAGTCTTAAAAAAACAGTCAAGTCTCCCTATCATTAGACAAGTAGGGAAAAAGAAAAAAAAAAAAAAAAAAAAAAGTCTGGTTTTACTGCTGGTATTTTTAAACCGGGAACAGTTGTCCTATTTCCAGTGCTTTTTTTTTCCTATTTTTCCACCTGTAAATCATCTTGGTCTAGAAGCTTTTGTGTTCCCCCTGTGTTGTGACTTGCTTGGATGTAAATGCTACCAGAATAAACAAACGTTCACTGAGCAGCATGTCTTTCAATAAGTGGAGTCAGCAATACCTCAGAATGAGCTTGTGCATTGTTGTGGATGCTACCAAGCATAAGGCATGTGACAACTGCTGCATATGTACAGGCAGCAGGTCTAAAATGGAAGAAAATATTTTATTGTTTCCCACAGCGTACTGTGGGTACTGCTAAGCTGTGGAAGTCATTTATCCAAGGATCTATGGACTCCAGAGCAGGGTCCTCCATAAAAGTAACAGGTAAATTCGTGAAGAATTACAGGTCATTCTTAAAAGAAAATAAAAAAGTATAGTGTGATTGTCAGAAGCTGGGCAGATAGTAAGGCAAGAGATTAACTTTAGGCTTTTCCTTGTTCAGAAAAATCCTCCCCTTCACTCACTGCTACATGTTACTAGACATAAGTACTAGGGCAGGCAATCTGATTTAGGCAAATGTTGTCTTCTTATGGGACTCCTGCCTGGGCTTCATGTATTTAGTATAATAATATCTCTAATACTATTTTTCCAGTTTTAAACTTGATCTGAATTTAGTCTGAATTTAGAACTGAATTATTGTTTTAGCTCCATACTTACCTTGGCTCTTTTTTGTTAGTATGGTAAGTCAGTTCTTCACTCCAAACTTTAACTACTTCAGACTTTGCCCAGAAATTAGTAGTAGCAAGCAGCACAAGTTGTTTTGAGTGAGGAACAGTTCCACCATATATTCAGGTGATCAAACTGCTCAAATGCATTGTTTCATGAACTACTCTTATGCTCTTTTATGAACTTGGACTCATTTTAGAGCTAAGAGATAAATTAGCAATTCAAAGTATATGCTTACCAGATGCTGTTGATAAATGCAAATAAAATAGCAACACAGTCAGGCTGAAAAGAACATTTGAAGATCACCTTGCCCTACAATATTAAAGACTAAGCTAGACAACAGAAGTAATATATTCATCACCCTATGCCATTACTAAATTATCCAAGCTGAGAGCATAGACATAATATCGTACAAGAGTTTTATTGGTATGAGCTCCAGTCCCCATAATTTAGCAAACAAATTGAATAATTCTGACAGGGTTGTTCTGTCTGGCTGCTCGTGGTAAAAGTTTACCAATGCTCGACTCAACTATTTACAAGTCGCGTATCTTTTCTCCATACATTTCCTGACTCCATCAGATGAGTGTTCTGCAGAAGATGAAGACATGTTTTTCATGCAAAATCATGTACTCCCGTTTGCAAGCCACTAGATCTGTTTTAAAACAAGTCACTGTTCCAGTCACTCCATAATGGTTTATTTTCATGCCTTCTCAGTGTAAGTCAGAGACTGATGCAGAGGGAAAGAATGGCTAGTGCAAAGGGACCATCTTGCATAGGTGAAGCACCAGTTAGAATCCAGACATGTTCATTCCTTTTTATTTTTATCTTCCTGCCAGAGATAAGATATGTGCTGTGTTTTTTGTTGTTGTTGTTGTTGTTGTTGTTCTTTTTTTTAAGGCATACACTGGCAAAAAAAAAAAAAAAAAAAAAAAAATCTGGGGGAAGGCAGCTATCCAAGTTTCTGAGTTTCCAGCCAGTTCATGTCTTGTCTAATCAGTAGGACATTCCCCTCAGGAGAAAATAAATTTGAAAACA
This sequence comes from Oxyura jamaicensis, assembly GCF_011077185.1. Taxonomy (NCBI): domain Eukaryota; kingdom Metazoa; phylum Chordata; class Aves; order Anseriformes; family Anatidae; genus Oxyura; species Oxyura jamaicensis. The sequence continues at coordinate 69,947,162 of NC_048926.1, forward strand.
AAGATGAGAATCCCATCAAAATTAAGAGACACATATGTTTTTTGTTGTTGTTGTTTGTTTGTTTTTTCTAAAACCTATATAAATCTATTAAAAAGAGAGCTGCTATTCCTAGCATTTCTTTTAATCATAGTGCTCTTTCTTGTGTGTTATGCAGGATCCATTGCTACCTGTCTTTTATTAATATAGCTGTGATTGACAGTGAAAACTTAACTGTGATTTAGCTGATCCATATGATATGAAATATTTCTTACTTTTATTTTGTGCACTTTTTTTGCTGCTAGAATGGCCACAGGGCCTGTAGCCCTAAGCAGAGGAGACAGGTCAGTAGAGAATCTAGTCTGCCAGCAAGAGATTTGTTGAACAGCAAAATTGGAGTAAACTACTATTAAATCTGACTAGAAAGTTTGTTCTAAAATACTATTTCAGATTGCAATTATTGTTACCATTTTCACTGTTGTTTCAATTAATTTTCCATCATTATTTTCTGATCCTCTTTCTATCCTGCATTTTTTTTTTCCTTCTGTGTATTTTTTAGTGGATGATTTCCCCTGTCATTAGATCATGCCTATTCCTAAAATATTTGCCTGAGAGCTTTTGCTTTTCCATTGGGAGGAGACATCAAAGGAACTATTATCTAATTGATTTGTGTTTTGTATTTTTCTTCCATGAAAAATGAGGTCATCACAATACAGGATGAGAAAAATAAAAAATATATTAAAAAAAAAAAATGCATAGCCTTTAGATTCAATATGATATGTTAATAACAACTAAGATTTTTTTTTTTTCTCAAAAGATGTCTGCTTAATAGGAATATTAAGGTTTTGTTGTTGTTGTTTTGTTATTGGGGGATTTTTTTTGGTTGGTTCCTTGTTTTCATTTTACCTAAAGTATAAAGATGTTGGAACATTGAAAGACAGTGACATCACTCACTAGAATATAAAGACTGAATAAATGGTCCAAATGAAGTAGGACACTGAAATTTTCTTAAGATTTATGGCTAGACAGACTCCCTTCTCTCTGTAGCTAAGGCTGAAAAACTAATCACTTAGCTGCAAGCAATATGGAAACCCTGTGCTACCATTTCAAATGATGCTTAACTCAATTAGTAAATTTCTGAAAACTGAGATGGGCAGATCTTCAGCTTTCTTAATTATTTTGTCAAATGCACATCTATAATATTCCATGTTACTATGTGAATGAAAGACTTTGAAAGAAAGAATTGTGATTATTTTATAAATCTGTCAAGTAAATTCCCAGGAAAATCAACTTAATTTTCACATACAAAGGTGAAGAAAAAGTAGATTGATGTATGTCAGCAACATGTCCCAAATCCATAGTCTTCTAATGATTTTTTGTTAGTTATCAAAATGCATTTAAGTTGCAGTCAAACTACTGACCACACAAAGGGGGAGGGGGGAGATCGGAAGAGCGGGCGCGGAAATGCCTGCTTAAATTGAATAATTGTACTTTAGCTGCAGACAGTACCTTTCAAATAGCATTTCTAGTGGAAGAAACACCATGACTTTTGGGAGCCTTTGATACTGTTTCCTTGGTAATTGTTAATTTATCTAGAAGGAAATAGTGAAATCTGTAGATTTTCATAGTAAGAAATAAGTTCTTATATCTTCAGTTAGGGCACCTACTTCATGTTTCTAATACAGGGAAAGGTTTGGCTAATTAAAGCATTACTTGAAGTTTCAGTAATCTACTTGGAATTTGTAATGTATTCTTTGGCAAACTCAAAACCCGGTGACTATTTCCTGTACCTCCAGTTGATTTATTTTCATTGTGAATACCAAAAAGACCAACCTGCATAATTGTAAGATAGTCGATTCCTCAGAAAATCAATCTTAAATGGTGGGGCCAGCACAATTCCATGTCCTCTCTTTTCTTGCCAGGCAACTGGTTCAGGAATATTTTCAAGATGAATTAGTTAGCATGCTACATAGCAAAGAATTCATAAGCCCAAACTACCTTGTCTCTTCTGTCATTGCTGGTGTGCACAAGGATCATAGCTTATACTAAAATTCTTTGCAGTCTCTAGAATGTTTCTTATGCATCCTGTATTCTGGTAATTTGCTTAGTCCAGATGCTAGAGTGCAAAATATAGATCCGAGTTTTGCATCGGACTTCATAATTTTTATTGCATTACATTTTTTTTTATTTTTTTAAACATTTATAGGATGTGTCCATATTTATAGGATCTCCTATATCTCTATATTTATAGGATCTCCTATCCTCGCATTACAGTGCAAAACAAGAATAAATTGAATGGATGTAAATTGCTACTGTTATGTATTTGCTTTCAGGGATGTGTAACTGTAGTGGGTTTATATCGCAAGGTTTTGGTAGCAGGGGGCCATAGGGGTGGCTTCTGTGAGAATGATCTAGAAGCTGTCACATGCTTGGTAAGGGCCCCATTGCTGATCAGAGCTGAGCCAATAAGTGATGTTTTGCCCCTCTGAGAGCATATTTAAGATGGGGAAAAAAAAAAAAAAAACACTATGCCATACAGCAGCTGGGAGAGTGAAAGGAGTGAGGAACAGCCTTGCAGGCACCAACATCAGTGAAGAAGGAGGGGGAGAGGTGCTCCAGGCACCAGAGCAGAAGCCCCTGTGGCCTGTGGTGAGTACCATGGTGAAGCAGGCTGTCCCTCTGCAGCCCATCGAGTACCACAGTGGAGCAGGGTTCCACACTGCAGCCCATGGAGGAGACCACGGTGGAGCAGGTGGACCTACACTGATGGAGGCTGCGGCCTGTGGAAGACCCCTGCCAGAGCAGATTCTGGGCCAGACCTGTAGCCCTTGGAGAGGAGACCACGCAGGAGCAGGTGACCTGGCAGGAGCTGCTGCCCGTGGGGGATCCAGGTTGGAACAGTTTGCTCCTGAGGGATGAACCTATAGGATTTTTCTCCCACCATAACATGGGCGGAGAGGAGTGGCAGCACTGGTAATAGTTGTGGAAGAAGAAAGGTCCCAATGCCCTTGCAGCCTTATATTGGCTGCACCATGAACATGGTGCTCAGACTGAGGCAAGTGGTCTTCTTCACCTGCTTCCTTCCCCAACTCCACAGACGTCATTTTTGTAGCAGAAGAGCTCCTTGAAAGTGGCAGAATATGGAGGTCGGTGGGAAGGGTACATGGGTCCTTGCATGGGAATCCAGTGCTGCCACTATAGGAAATATGGCAGAGCTGCCTGGGAAAGCTACAGTTCCTTAACTATGGGAGGAGCAAGGTTGGACCTGAGCTGAGCATCTCCGCAAAGAGGGAAAAGGTGTCCTGCTTGCCTAGGCTGTCTATTTGGCTGCATTAGAACTACAGAAAATTGAATAATTAAAACTAAAGGTACAAGAGTGTGATGGGATTTGCTTTTGCTGTCATGTAAATATGAAAGCTAGAATTTTAGAGACCAGCCCTGGTCACAAGAAGAGCTATGTGGTCTCAGGGATTAGAGAGCTACAGCATTAAGCAAGCTTTGTCTATCCTTACATGATAAACATCTTCATGAAGGATGTACGAATGAACCAAAAATCTACTGTTGTCAGTGAGATCTAGCTGACACAGTTAGTGATGTCGGGAGAAAAACTTGTCTCATAAAACAAAAATGTTAGTTGCCAGTCTAGTCCCTACACTCTGCTGACTGTATTGACATATATCAGTTAACTATTAATAGGAGCTTAGACAGCTTCATGTAGATGCCTAAATATAGGTATATTCTTGAACTGCATGACACCCAGGTTGCCCTGTTTTAGCATGGAGTAACACAAGCATTTGATTGTTATTTGGGCCAGTTAGCTTTCTCTAGCTGTTATATAATTTTCTCCAATTTGTTGAAATTGTTCCAGTTCTTTCTGACAAATGGAGTAGAAATTTGTCTTACATTTATAATCTCCATGTACTGAAATTATTCCTGAGAACGACTTCCTAACTGTTTGATATTTCTGTGTCTCTAAAATTCCCTGCACTTTTCTAATATCTGTGGTCATGGTAATAAAGTCTATCCAGTCTCTGTGCCCCACTGCTCAGGCAAGGTAGTGCCATTTTTGATGCTGTGCATTAAGTTAAGTATTGCACATTTTGTTTTGTTTAGTTTTTAATTCCTGCTGAAACTCTACTTCAGAATCCTAGTTTTCATTTTTAAAAGTTTCTAATTTAGGAGATGTAGAAATAAGCTAAAAACATAGTCTTTAAAGATTTAATATGAGGAATGAATAACAGGAGTAAAAAATAATTCTTGAAACTACAATATTTTAAAACTATTTTCATGACTTGACTACCACTGGAGTCTGATGCTTCTAACTGCTTGGAAATGGATGTGTTAGCTCTGCTTTATTTACATCTTTTTTTGTGAATAAGCCATTGTAAAGCTACAATGTCTGAACACAAATACGTAACTGCAGAGAACAAGAGAGTGTGTTACTTCTGAGGCAGTGGTACCCTCTAAGGACTTTCCAAGGATGCAGGTAGGTTAAGCAGAAGATCTGCAGTTGCTCATGAGAAGAATCAAATCAATGAACATCATCTGCTCTTTATGGTTCACACAAATCCTAAACATTATACAATCATTCACCACTGTCAGAAATACCTGTGGTATTTAGTTGATTATTGCATGTACTCCCAAAGTGTGTGAGAGATGGATTATAACTTTCCTGATATTTATTTTTTTCAGTCTTCCTTTTTCCATATATCACTAGAGTCCAAATAGACATCAGAATGATGATTATTGGTGGGTTTTACCTCCTGCTTGCCTGGGTATTTACTATGCATTAACGTGTTAGATTTCTGATTTTAAAACCTCATGTTTATTCTGTTAGGATGGCTTAGGATTTGGTACCTATTTCATCAGCTTGTATCACACACATCTCTTTTCTTTTTAACAGAGAGAGTGGAAATTATATGATTTTAAAAGCAGGGTAAAATATGACACTGCTGGAAATATTTCATGAATAAATTAAATTTAGGACTGCTTATCTGCCTCTTTTCAAACAAGGGAATAGCCTGATTTTGGCTGTAGTAACTGTCTCAGTTTCCCTAACTGAGGCCCAAAAAGCATGTCTTCCTCTGTTCGGGTCTGAGTACACGATTTCACCACAAGCCAAAACCAAAATCCTGTTATGAACCAGACAACTGTAGAAAAAAAATTCCAAAATAGTTGAGTTTAACATAAGAAAGTATGATGTTATTAGAGCATTGTGTGAGTAAAGAGACTAATTATTATTTTGTTTGTTTTCCAGCTATATTTGTTGCTTTAATGCAAGTACCTGTTACATGAGATGACCTTGCTTCACTAATATCTGTGGTCTGTATCAAGCTACAGTATCACTGCTGTAAGTATAGCTTTCTGTTTTGTTTTTAGCCTAATAAGAAAGTAGTTTACTGCCTACTTGATATCTGACAGGCTTTGAAATGATTCAAAGTGAAAGGCTTGTCATTGTTCAAAATATTTCAGATAAACCTGGCCAAGGCTAAGCAAATGTCAGGTTTGTACACTCTTACCAAACCATAAAGTTAACAAGCTGGAGAAAAGGAAGAAACCTTCATAGCTGCATAATCTTAATTGCTATTTGTAGCTGTAACAGGTAGATGAGAAAGCAATACTTAAATCAACAGACATCAGTTTAGTCTCTTTAACAATTAACTCCAACTTACAGAAAAAGGCATTCAAAGGTGGAACACTTCTTTCTTGTTGTCAGGCCTGCTATCATTATTTTTCCCTTGATGTTGGATTATAGAGCAAAGTTTTAAAAAAAATAAAAAATAAAAATGTTAAAAAGAAAATCTCAAGCCAGATTTTTAAATCCAGAGATACGCAACAAATGTAAGTGCCGTGATTTCTGAAATGCTCAGCCCCTAGCAACTTTAATTTATTTTAAAGGAAGCTGCCAAGGGCTTAGCACCTGAAAATAAGGTCAGTTACTGAGGTATTTTGTTAAGGACTGATGATCCAGTGATAGACTGATGATCCAGTGACAGGAGACACATAACCAGAGCACGGCATGCGCTGCCCCTTTGGGAGAAGAGAATATTCTGAATAGAAAAACAGACGTACAGCCTTACACCTATTAAGCAATATACACTACAGAAAGCAAAGTATCTCCATCATAGATAATATGAACAATGACTTAGTTTAGTTTTCTTTGTTCGTTTAAGAAAAACAAACAAACAAAACACTGGAAAAAAATAATGATTAAAAAATAAATAAATAAATAAGGATAGCATGATTTGAAAAGTCAAATTTCTGACCACTGTACCACAGGTTTCCTTTCTGCTGTCTGGACTCTTTCTGAATGATATATCCCTATTCTTTTCTCTTTTTTGTCACATTCAGGTAGAAATGCTGCAATTAGCTTTAGTTCCAGCATCAGCATGAATGTCAGATCATAAGGCTACATTAAAGATTATTTTCCCTCTTTCTCAGCAGTCTCCTAAGGCTGAGTATGGTAGTACTATGATGTGTTTTGTTTGGGACAAATCTGTTTGGACATTTCTTTAAAACTGTTGAAAGGAGGGAAATAAAAACAGAATTTCCAGCAGTCCTGTCAAGTTACATTGCTGTGACTCTTCATTTCCTTTTGAGCTCCAGTGTCTATTTTTATCAGATATTGTGTCTTAATTTTGAGTCTTCTGGCTCTCCACTACACAGTGTTGTCCCATAATAAAAGCTGTCCTGGCACTCACATTAAAAACACCAATATTTGAGGGTTCTTTAATGACCTGTAGAAATTTGCCCTAGGCCCGTATGCCTCACGGCTGAGATGTAGACTTGAAACATTCGCATTGTTTGTCCCCAAACTGGAAGTTACAATGTGAAAAATCCCGGAGATTCATTTTTGTGTTCTACTTTGCTGAAATTCTCCAGAGTTGTGTCCAGTTGCCCTGGTGATTCAAAGTGATCAACATGCACCAAGCAGGCCAGCAAGGAGCATGAGCAAGGCACGCAGCTGTGCATGCTGAACACGTGGCTAACAGGACTACCTCTTAAGCCTCAGATTAGTGGTGTCCACAGTGGCCTGCTTTGAAGACCCTAATTTGAAAAGGCAGGCCTGACAACAAATGTAGTTTTCCCTCAGAAATTGATTTATGAGCTTCTTGGACTCTTCCCTACCCAGGCTTTGCTTATTGCAGCCAGAGATAAGGTTTAGATATGCTTGAAAAGCTAACAGTTTGTGAAGTGAAAAATCCTCCCAGCAAATGTAAAAAGCCAGACACAGCTGGTAAACTGAATGTAGCAGAGGCAAGAGATTGACAGGTTATTTTTTTATTGCCTGTTTTATTTGCTTTGGTAGAGTGTTCAGTCTAACAGTCTAAGGCTGTGTTTTAATGCATTTAGATTGAACATTCTTGAATGTACTGCAGGAATGAGCAGGAACCTCTAGACATTTCTGAAGATGTTTTACAGGAGTTGCAGAACAGAGGGCTGTATGAACTGTTACCTTCTGTAAAATAGATGAGTTCCAGTGCTAATAGTGGTGAGAACTTTGTGAAAATATTTGGAAAGTTTTGGGAATGTTAAAAGATTGTGATTCCACAACACTTCTACATAAACTCCTCCAATTCTGAACCACTCTTATTGTGAAGAGTAGTTTTCATTCTGCCCATTTTAAATTCCTTCACTTTTCTCCCAATGCAAGGAGTACCTCAGAAACAGATTATTCCAGGTCCCAAACAGTACCTCTAGCAATCATTTTATAAGCTGGCCACAATGTCTTTAATGTTAAAATCTCAATAGAAACCTGTTTTATCTGATTGCGTGTACATGTCTGCAAGTTTATAAACACTGATAATTGAAAATAAGATATGAAAACATATAAAACTACAACTGTATTAAAGCAATCTTTTGTTATTTTTATGTAAATTGCGATGCTTCAATGGCAATTTTGAATAACAGACATTGTTTGGAAGGCATGAAAGAAGCACTGGTATTAGTATTGTCACATTTATAGATGATCATCTACAAAAATGTAGCTATAAGCAATTTGTTATTTTCAAGGTTGCTTCAGAAATATTAGTTTCTATGTTTGCAGCCCATATATATATATATGTAGTTACATGGATGTTTATATCAAGTATAGCACTTCGGTTTTTACTGACTTTGGAAAAATTTACCTTTCGGCAACAGTTGCAGGTGATTACAGATTTTCACAAACACTTTTCCTGTTGGGATAATTTGAAAAAACTTGTCAGCGATCTCTCTAAATGCACGTGTTAATGGTGGCAATGTAAATTAAAGCACACAGATACCTACTGAATACAAATTCAGCAAAATAAATGTGTTATATGCTGCCACCTTATGGTAGCAAAAGCTATGTGAGTAGATGTAATAAACTACCATAAAGGAAAAAATTACCAGAAAAATAGGTAATATTTCTCCTGTTGAGAATCCTGTATAAAGCCAAGTCTACTAAAAAAGATCTTTTTAATGAGTTTAATTAATTAAATAAATAAATAAATAAAAATCACTGAAAATTATTGTAATTTCTCTGCAATATTACTTGCTTTTAAAAATCATAGAATCATTGAAGCATTAAGGTTGGAAAAGACAGCCAAGATCATCTGGTCCAACCATTCCCCTACCACTGATATCACCCACTAAACCACGTCCCTAAGTGCCATGTCAAACCTTTCTTTAAACACCTCCAGGGGCATTTCACTAAACTTCAAAATTTTTATCCTAAGAGTGAGGATGTTAGTTGTTACTGTCTGAAAGATCATGTTTATTGGAGAATATGGAGATCTAGATATTTCTGGCAGGTTTGGAAAAATAACTACTGAAGTGGTATATTTGGTATTACATTTCAAACGTAGGCATTATGCCCATTTTTCTTGACAGAACATGATTATTGTTATTAGAGCCAACTAACACCAGAATGCATCTATTTTCGTAAATGTCTAATAAATTCACTTCTTTAGCAATAGAACTTTATTTCACAAAATGTAAACTGCTAAGCTGTATATAAGACAGTTTATATCTTCACAAAAGGCCTGGAAGGAATATCCACACAAGACTGCTAGAGCTGAAGGTACCACATGTGCTTCAGATGTCCCAGAGCACTGGCTTGCTACAAACTGGGCAAGAATATGGAACTACTACAATAACAGATATGTTTGCCACATCCTTACACTCTTCCATTAGAATCTGCCTTTGGACAGATGGATCTTTGCTTTGATCAGATTAAGTCAGTCCTCTGTTTACTGGCAGAAAAGCATTTAATGTTTATCTCCATTCTTAATAGTAATTAATATAGTAAATCTGATCCCAGCATACTGTAGTGAAAGAACAATCGATATATACCTTTTTGCTATAAATAGTCAAACTGTGGTATTTATTGGAAAGCAATCTTAAGTATTTAGCAACAGCGTCAGGTTTATTGACAACACAAAGACAGATATACAAAAACTCTTTCGATGCCAAGTAATTTTCTGTTTATTTTTGTACTTCTAGCTCTATGAAATACAAAGCACAAGAGCTCAGTTGATGAAAAAGTCAGACTGAAAACATAAAAGTTTATGTTTAAATGAATCTGAATCTGTGTTCTAAACCCCAGCTGGAAATGGATTTCAAATTGACAAACATAACAACTGAAAGTATGTGCATTGCTTTGAAATGGCCAACTTCAGAGAGTCTCAACAATCTCTAGACTCTTAAAGATAATAGGGTAGATAAAAACGGAGATTCCAAATTGTGTAGAGCTTTATATTATAAGTTATCATATAGCAATTTCAAAATCAATTCAGTGTTGAACAGGAAGCCAATGTAATTCTCTCAGAACTCAAGTTTCATACTGAGACCTCCTTGTGCATGCCAAATCACAGCATCTGGATTTTGTATGCCTAGGAAGAAATTGCATTTAGGGAAATATTCAGAAAGTCATTCAGTAATCCAGTTCTATATGCTAAGATACTGAAACAACATATGGTAACACATACAGTACTGGCATTTTTGTGACTTGTAGTTCAATAGACTAAATCTGGTCTTGAAGTTCCATGGTCATATTCTTGACTCTGTTACTTATATAGTGTGTCAGTTTATCCAAAGCAGTATTTCCTAAAGAATCCAGTTCTTATTTTCATTGTTTTCCTTGTATTTTTTTGCCCTCAAGCTGTATGAGAAAACTTATTATCCATAATGAAAAACTTGCATTTTCTTAAAATTAAGTGCAAAACTCAAAAAAGTGTTTATAGATCCTGTCAGAGCTACTGTCTGTAGAGCTTTACTAAAAGCTATTTTTAAAAAGTTTGATGCTCAGCATATAAATTACTACCAAATTTTAAAGTATATAAAGTAGATTTATACAGATTTTGACTAATGCTATCCTACAGACCAAAACAGGAATTTAACTAAGAAAATGTAAAAATTCTACTATGAAATGTGTCAGTTGACTGAGACAATCTCTGTAATATACCGCCATTTTGGTGTGTTCATTTTAAGTGTATTTTAACATTTCTCTTTGACTCCATTCAGGCTTCACAGCTTCAAGTAACTGAAGGTGGAATATGCTGTTCCACTGAGAGTATCTCAACCTTGGTTAAATAAAACTATATACTTAGTTTTAGTATACCATATATATGAAATCATAAAAAAAATAATATCTTCAAATTCTTATGAAGTAATGCAGTAATTTTTCCTTCCCTTCCAGCTCTCTCTTGCTATTTAGATTGAAGCTGCTATAACAGGTTCCCCAACTAATTGTAAAGCCACCTTCAATTACTTTTCAGACCAATAGTACTACTTGAAACTTTTCGTTGTGCAGAAAAATGGATGCTACTTTTTGATCAAATTTCTTTGTGCTTGATTCTTAATGTATTTATTTCAGTCTTCATAAGTACTACTGAATGGCACTAGAGCTGAAGTATCTGTCCTTCCAAAGTACTTTTCGCTGTGATGCTGGGCTTTTTTATGCCTTTTTTTTTTTTTTTATGTTGTTAATAAGTTGACAACTTCTGCATCACATGTCGGAATGACTATAGAAGTTCTCCTGTTGTGTTTCAGAAGATACAAGTATGTTTTTAGATGGTACTAATGCAGCAAAGACAATATTCTTCAACTTTTCTTTCTAGTCTTAGACTATATAGTCCACGTAACAATCGAAGCAAATGTGCATAGACAGTTATAAGTTTCTTTTTTAATCAGTGAGTTATTTAGACTTCTCCCTTCAGTGTTGCTTATTCTTAACAGAAAACTGGGTCATTAATATTTTTATTTAAATGTTCTTTGAGAATTATGAGCACGGTGAAGGGACTCATTTATTTCTTTAAACTACTCATAATAGACTGGAGATGATCTGTTTGGCATAAAGGAAGATTGCAATATTCCAATGAAACAGAAGCTTTCCTGGAAGTTGTGGAGATGGAGGGGCAAAAGAGAAATGTTTTTCATAATCATCTGATTATTTTAGCCATTTCTTTCGATGCTAGTTCTTAAATGAAGCTTGAGTTGAGCTGAAGGAATTAAGATGATCAGATTGTCCATAAGTGACACTGGTATATAAACTATACCACTTGGGAATGGTGATGTATTTTCTGAAGCATTAAAAAGCAGAAGATTAAAATATTAGGGTAAAGTATTATTGGTTAAAGCACGGACTCAATAATACTAGGAGAAATAGCTAGTCAAAATTGAAATGACAGTGTATAGTCTAATGTAAGATAGTAGATAACATAAACAAAGGGAACAAGCTCTTCTGTTTTTTTAAAGAGCCGATATAGCTGAAAAATGTTTCAGTAGTAGAATTTATTAGACCCATTAATATGATGAAAGAATATATTAGACAGCACATATAAGCAGAGGCAGACAGCAGGTTTTTCCCAGATGCCTTTGACAGTCAGACACTCCAGACTTAATACTTGATGACAGCTGGACTGACAAACCTCAGCTACTGGTCTTTGAGTTACCAGTTTGATCCCAAATAGCAAAAATAATAATGATGTGCTGGAATTCCACCATCCTTCTTGACCACAGAGAAGTATCTGTTCTACTAAACCATAAGATATAGAAACATCTCTTTCTCCCTTTTTCCCTTTCTCCCTTTAACAGTCAGAAGACTTTTAATAGTGAGAGTCAGTAGTTCAATGAATAGAGCGCTCCTGTTTAGGTAAAATTGTTCAGTTCCCAGCCGTGCAGGTGAGTAACACAAGCTTGAATCTTGATTTCCTCTGTCCTGGGGGATTGCTGCACAGTCAACATATAAATATATCACTTAAGAAAGAACAGAGGGATATTAGAAAGAGACAGACCTCAAAATATTCAGGCAGTATGTAAGAAAATGTGTGATGAAACCGAAGGCACAAATAAGCCAGAATCCTGTAGTATCAGGTGTAAGAAAACAAACTGCAGGTGAGCAATTGAGCAGTACTACAATCTAGGTCATCAGAAAATTAAAGTAATGCACAGTTGTACCTATTTCATGGTGATTCTTAGAATGTTTAAAATTGCACCACAATTTTTATATTGTATTTTTTCATATTTTTTAAAAATCAAAATAAAGGTTATTGGTCATGATGATGAATGGGGATCTCAGTGAGGAATTTGCTGAGGAAACAGGTTATAGTGCTTCATTAAGTTAAGCAGTCCACAAAAAAAAAAAAAAAAAAAAAAAATCTGAACATCTTTTGTGAAAGGAAGTAACATATTCTTGTTGATGTTTTCTGCAGGTGTGGGCTCTTTTCTCACCCTGCTAATCTGAATGTTTAACAATACGCAGACCTCAGTGAACTAACCCACTTGAAATACAGTGCTGGCACTGTCCCCCTGAAATATGTCTCTCACCTCACTGACAAATTATTTTGCCTAAATCAGAGTCCTTCAATCAGTCTTGATGTCTTGATTATTTTGATAAAGTAAATAAATAAATTTCATTGTTCTATCCTCATTAAACTCAGGGCAAAAGCTCACATCCTTTTCTTTTCTATGAACAGAGTTAAACTAACGATGAGTGCTTTAAACTTCATACCTGAGCTTCCTACTTACTGCTAAAATCCATGCAGTTCATTAAAGCTTATGTGTTCTATCAAATTTCAGGCTCTGCTAAGCATGTGTTACAACGGACTGCAAAATGTGTTTAGACAGACAGTTTAAATAATAGAAAACTAAGATGTTAAGGATTCTGAGATATACCGACAGATGGTGATGTTAACTACGTGCCTTTCCATGATTTTTTTTCATAGCGTCTTTGATGGCTTATGTTACCTCAAGACATTGTTTCCACCAGTGATAATGGCTTATAGCAAAGAGTTATGCTGTGTTAATGGAGTTGCAAAGACTGATGATCATGCTGTCATTGAATGAGTATCTGTCATCCCTGTCTCTGTCACCCCTCTTTGGTAAAACAACACTGTATAATGTAAGAATTCTTATTCAAGGACAAGAATATTTTTAATTAATTTCATTCTTGTTCTGTACACCGGGGTACGATAACTGAAATGAATGGCAATAATATACTTAAGGAATCTCTGTCAAATAAGCCTTGAAGTACCACATGGTATACTTCTTAGTTTCTCTGATGACCTCAATGAACAGGTATAAAAATAACTTGGTTAAGCAGGTTATTTCAGTCTCTGCTGTTTACTTAATATTAAATCTTTCCATGCCTATATTCATAATAGATTAGACCTTTTTCCTGCTGATGTTAAAAATCATTTCCAAGAGATTAAAGGGATTAAGTAAAGGCAAATTAAGAATTCTCGTGTTGGCTAGTAAAATAATTGTTTTGTCATTCCTCCATCCTTATGTTTAAGGCAGTAGTTATACATTTGAACATGAAAGCTTAGAGCTGAAAAGTAAGAGAACTAAAGAAGGAATTCAGCTTAAAATTTCTAAAAAGTGGGCTATTTCTGTCCTCCCAGATTTGGTTGCTAAAATAGCAACTTGCTTTGGGATTAAAAATGTTAAAAACTTGCTTTGGGGTTTGTACTCTATTTTACACTCACAGACCAGACTATGGTAGGGAATTATATAATGGAAGGAGTGAAATGTTGGGACAACAAAGGTCTTGTTTCACCACTTAGTGTAAAAACAGTTCGAAAGAGTGAGATTAAGTCCAAAAGAAAATCTCAGACCTGCAGAGAGGAAATCAAACATTCGTTTGTTAGCATTGTAACCAACATGTTTTCCAATTTCTTTGAAATTTGCTTTTAAACATCAAGTTATATTATTTATTTATGGCATTTAGTTAAAAATGCCAAGATGGATTTTACTGGCACAATTATTAGGGAGTTAAGAACAAGAAAAAAAAAAAAAAAAAAAAAAAAAAAAA
>NC_048926.1:69961512-69984012 GCF_011077185.1 Oxyura jamaicensis
AAAAAAAAAAAAAAAAAAAAAAAAAAAAAAAAAAAAACAGCATCAGTTAGCATCACTTTCTTTAATAACTTTCTTTAATAACTTTAAAATCTTCCTGATACCATTTGCTCTTCCATCTTTTATTTCCTGTTCTCACTTTGTGAGAACCCAAAACTTCCTCTTTCCTCTATATGAAAACTTTATTAATGAGAATTAAGGAGAAAGGATTCTGTAAACACTGAAAGCTCAATATTCTTACAAGGTCCTCTTTTTCCCTTCCAATCATTTCACTTACAACTAATAAAAGCTACTGAGGATTTTATGATTAAAACATGTCAGTTACTGTAGCTGTAAATTCTTTACAAATGCACAAAAAAATAATGTGTTAGATTTAAAGTTGGTGGCCATTATTTTTTTATTGTGCTATGCTACTTTTATCCCATGGTACCTTGCTGAGTGACTATATTGCTAAACATTATCTGGCATTGTAATAAGATTTTCCAGGAAAATCAGGTATGTACCACCAGTGTACAGTTATGAGGCAGTGCTGATTCTTTCTCTCTCACTCTCTTTCTCTTTTGCTTTTTCTCTCTTCCTTTCTGTAGTATTCATATTCTATCATTGGAAGCGTATTGTTATCCATTCCATCACTTTTCAGAACCATAATTTAGGCAAGGATTAGCAGCAACATGTAAACAAGTAGGGGGGACATGACTTTGATTATCTCTAGATTTTTTAAAGGAGCTGTATCAGATTCATTTCTCTGGTGGTCCATTTGTAAGACACCATGCTTCTGTTTCAGTATTAGACTCTGGTAACCATTGGATGCAATTCCAGAATCTTGGTTAGGACCACACACTCAGTCTTGAGTTGGGTACTTTCTGCCTAAGCATACAAGTTCTCCAGCATTTTATATGAAAGAGAAAAAATGTGTTCCATAGAACCCATTTCTCTGAATGGACTTCTGGGGCCCTGGCAGCCAAGGATTCTCAAGTTAGATGTTAAATGAACTTTGGCTTTGATGTAGAAGAAGCTGCAGTTATGAGATGCTGTACTCTAAAAAACAACTCTGTTTTAAACCTGTGAGCCACAGCACTGTAAGCCACCACCTGTGAGCCACAGTATCTACTGTAAAATATTCCATTCAGGCAAACAAATATTTCTGGTTTTTGAAATTGCAAGGCTTTCAAAAATTATCATTCAAAAGTTATTTTTAACCTTGCAAAATTTTGTGACTCCTAAACCTTAAATTAAAATTCCAGTGACAGCAAGTCTACCACAGTTTATTGATTACCACAAGAATTTTAGTGCAACAAGATTCAGTAAAAGCAGTCTCAAAAAGTACTTCAGGTTTCTGCATCTATTGTTCTGAAGTGGAAAAGCCTAATTCACTTCCCCTCTGTATGTGATTGCAAATCTGGAAAAATTCTAAAAGCTAATGTGTGTACAGTTGGTAGAAAGTATTATGAGAAAGTATATTTTATAAATAGGTATTCTGGCCAAGATTTATATCTCTGCTCTGGAAGGTAGATAAAAATAAATAAATAAATACATAGAGCTTCAGGTTTTAGGTTTGATCAACAGAATTGCATCAGCCTCAAAACCGTATACATCTGAAATTCTCACAATCTGCTAGCTGTGGTGCTTATTGTTCCCTTGTGCACGCGCCTGGAAGTGTTTATCTGTTGCAGATGGTCTCTTTATTCAATTCTGTGTGTGGTATACTTGGTGCAAACACTGTATTCTGTAAGTAGGATTTGCCCTGCTGTGAAGTAGCAGCTTTTCTTTGTTGATTTAACACTGTTCATAAAAGAGGTTAAGCACAAGTAAAACACAATTTAATTTAATTCAATTATTTTTAACACTCATTTCCTACATAAGCTTAGAAAATCACTAGACTATAATATTAAATATAAACACATGTATTAGTAGTATAACCTGGTTCTTGTGCAGTAGTGAAACTTGTTGTAAACAATAGGTCAAACTATCTTTAAGTTTGATTACTGGGATGTATACATTCGGTAACTGTTTTTCTTTGGGAATTATAAAAATAACGGCACTGATGAGCAGCTTACAGCAATGAAGCCAGTAAGTTAAAGTTAGTCATGTAAAGGTTTATTGGATCAGACTTGTTTCCTGCCACCTGGTTTTCTAAATATGTTGGGAAAAAGTGCATGGAGAAGGCTGCGAAAGTCAAAATGGTATTTTATTTCTCTTGAATTTTTGAAAAAGTTTTACTTTTTCAATTAGGCTATTAATTAGGCTAGACCTTGTATATAGAAAGACTAAGTAGTTTATGTTTCAACTGTTGTGAGAGACAGTGAATATAATAGAGTATATAAATTTAGAACTTTATGAAATGCTGCATTTTTTCCAGCACACCTTTTTCATTTCTGATGTACTGGTTCTCCCTGTTTTGTTTCAAGTACAGCTTAAAAGTTTGATTCATTATTAATATGAAGAAATGCATCCGATTGAGGTAATAGGATTTGAAAATAGGATTTGTGACTTCACACAAAATTATATTTAAATAATTAGAAAACAATGGTTAAAACATCATAAAAAATGCATTGAAAACCATGTTTTTCAGTCTCATTTTTCAATCAGGAGTAGCTGCACTGACTGAACACTGTTAGTCTGATTTAATCAGGTATTTAATGTGACTTTTAAGTTATTGACATGTATTTTATGAGATTTAAAAATGTGTTTATGAACCACTGGATTGATTGTTTGGGTCATTTTGATGAGTAACCAAATTAGTAGACCAACATGATTTTTAATGTCTCCAGTCTAATGGAATAGACGTTACCTTTCATATTACCTAACAATAACCGCTACCATTTGAATATAAATTCATATAAATTACATCATAATATGCAAATCCATTTTATCATTATGGATGAAGGTCTGTGAAGCCCAACAGGACAGCAAATACTAACATTTTGCTGTTAGGTGTTCAAAAACATAAAATAAATGAGGCAAGGCTATTGATTGTCTTTGGCCTACATTATCTGCACAGAAACTATTAAGAAGGCTTTTCTATCTTCCTTTCATGCCTCATTTTCTCATTCTATCTAATGAAGAGTTTCACTTAAAGTGTAATGTGCTACTGTCTTGAAAGTATGTTTTTATGGCTCTAAAAAGCTATAGTTGTACATTATGGTCTTTTTACTGCTGTGTTTATTGCTGTGTTGCGTTGTATAGAATAATAAAATTTCGAACTGCAGGAGCTATTTGTTTAATTAATTTTTAAGTGTGAAATATATTTTGGCCTCTATAAAGGCAACGTGCAATCCTGACTTCAAAAAGCAGATGGTCAGCTGTAGCTCTGGACTTCAACTTGTATAACTGAGGACTGTCCATCAGTATGTAAAATTTTGGGACATTCTGCATTTCTCTTCCTTTGTAGGTGTTAATAACTATTAATATTAGATAATTAATAGACAAATTAATTTGTTTTAATTAATTAATAACTTAATAGATAAATAGATACTTGATAACTGTTAATAACTATAACTGCAGGCTATTTTGAGGTAGTCTACTGATTAAGAACCCTTGTTGGGGGATCTGTAATTTATTAGTGCTCACTATGTATTTATCTAAAATGTCCTTCAGTGCTGTATTCTGTAATTTGTTACTGGTAACTAGCAGGTTTTTGCTAGAACTTGCAGAATATAAATACTCAAGGAAGGACTCAAGCTATTGATCCATCATAGGACCTTCATCTAGAAGAAAATTCCATAATCAGAAATGAGTGACGAGAAATATTCAAAATTGCAGATGAAATCTTTCCTCTATTTTTTTTCCTCTTAAGGGAACAGATTTGATATTATTAGGTAGGTCAGTAGGTCTTCTGTGTAAGATAATAATAAGCAATCAAAAAATCTGTGTTTTTTGGTAGGTTACACTCAGCAAAGTTTGAATTCTTATGATTTTCTGGCACTTACTTGTGGGCATTATAAGATCACCTTCTCTATGCCACTCTAAAAGGATGTGTAACAAAATGTCAGAACCTCTGGGCCTTATCTAGAGCATGGAATGGACTGAGAGCAGCTCTGAGCAGAAGGACTTGGATGTGCTGGTTGACAAGAAGCTCAACATGAGTGGCAATGTACGCTTGCAGCCCAGAAAACCAACCATATCCTGGGCTGCATCAAAAGAAGCATGGCCAGCAGGACAAGGGAGGTGATTCTCCTCCTCACTGCTGCTCTTGTGAGACCCCACCTGGAGCACTGCATTCAGCTTTGGGGTCCCCAACACAAGAAGGACATGTAAGTATAAGATTGAGTCCAGAGGAGGGCCATGAGGATGATCAAGGGGCTGGAGAACCTCTCCTATGAAGGCAGGCTGAGAAAATTGGGGTTGTTCAGCCTGGAGAAGAGAAGGCTTCAGTGAGACCTTACAGCAGCCTTCCAATACCTAAAGGCAGCCTACAGGAAAGGTGGGGAGGGACTCTGTCACGGAGTGTGGTGATAGGGCAAGGAGTAATGGCATTAAACCAAAAGAGGCAAGATTTAAATTAGATGTAAAGAAAAATTCTTTACTTTGAGAGTGGTAAGGCACTGGAACAGGTTGCCCAGAGAAGCTGTGAATGCCCCATCCCTGGAGGTGTTCAGGGTCAGGTTGGATGAAGCTTTGAGCAACCCAACCTAGTGGGAGGTGTAGGGTTTCTCTGTAGACTTTTATTACTAAGAAATGTGAAGAGGGGGTATGAAAGAGTCCAAGATTCTAAGACTTTGTTATAGCTAGGTCATTCCTAACAGATTTGTGTCTAAGAGGCTAAATTTATTTGAGGTGGAAGTCCTCTATATCCCAGATAGCATCTGTATTTATCTGCCAAATAATTTGTTTCTGCAAGTTGTATCAACATTTCTTGTCAGTGGAACTTGAAAGCAGTAAATCATTATTCTTCTAGTGTCAAGTTATGTACTACCTCCATTGTTTCAGCTGCTGAATAATCCAATGTACTTATCACAGCCTTTATTTGTAGATCACATTTTCTAACCTTTCATGATTCTTGTTTCTCTCTTAAATTGTCCGTACCTTGTGTATATTTTTTGAGAGTTTAGCATTTCTTAGATAATATCAGCTTTCAGTGTATAATAATGTGTAACAAAAATATTGTAAATGTAAATATTCACAATTATGTAAAATGTGTAACAATATTTAAAATACAATGTAAATGTATCAAAAATACAATATACAGAAGTATTTCTTACTCTGGTTATTAGAGAAAATTTAGGCACATGAAGAACAGAGTGGAACTGACCTGGAAATGAAATATTTTAAAGTATATAATCTGTCTGAAGTTGTACCAAGTTGGAGATTTCTGAGGAGATGTTGCCCCATCATGCAGATCACTAATCAAGTTGCTAAACAGAACTGGACCCAGTACTGACTGCTGGGGTATATTGCTGGTTACTGGCTTCCAACTAGATTTAGTTATGCTGACCACTACCCCCTGTTCAGTCAGTTGTCATTTCAGTGTCTGCTGATCTAGCCCATACATCAACAACTTGTCTATGAGGTTCATATAGGTGACAGTGTGAGAGGCTCTACTGGAGTCTCGGTAGACAATACCCAGTGCTCTCCCCTCATCTATCGGATTAATCATTTTGTTGCAGATGTTTCTCTCCTTAGAGAATCCACACTGACTCCCTGTAATGATTTTCTTGTTTTTCGCGTGCCTGGAAATTGTTTTCATGATTAGGTACTCCATCACTTTGCTAGGAGTCCAGGTGAGGTTGACCAGTCTGTAGTTGCTTGTGTCCTCTTTCTTTCCCTTTGTAAAGATAGGAGTGGCATTTGCTTTGCCAATCTTTAGGCAGTTCTTCAAATTGCCATGATTTATCAGAGAGTATCAGAAGTGGCCCTTCTTCTTTCATCTTTCATCTCCTTCAGCACTTATATGCTCATCCTTTCAGGGCTCATGGACCTATGTGTGTAAAATAATTAAGAATCTAAGACTACAACTCTATATGAAACCATCTTTAGTTTTTTTTGTTTTTAATTAAATATAATAAATTTATCATATTTCTCTGTACATTAAATGTAGGCACAACTGCTACACTGACTGCAGCGACTACTAAAAGATAAGGACTATGCTCAGAAAATCACTGTTGCACAGCTTAAGGCAGTTGAAAGTCAAAGATATCCCTGAGGAAGAGGTTTTACAAAAATTCTCTGGTATCTTTCAGAGTTGTCACTGTGAGAAATATCAGAGAAGCAAACATGAAAAAAAAATGAATCGTAAATGCAAAGTAAGCTTATTTTGATCAGTGAACAATTTGGCAGTATGAGCTGTGAATGCAAAAGAAATTTCTCTCTGTTGTCCCATCTACATTTTTCCTCTGAACACAAAAGTACCTACTCCTGAGTGCCTCCAGTAAACACCTGACACTTCACTGAGTCAGAGATTTAAGTAGCATTTGTGCTTTCTCTTTGCATTTTCCCAAGTAAAAGTGCAGAAACTGTCTCTCAGTATACAGATAATGCACTTGTTTAGTAAATGAGCAGTGCAGATGGGAGGTAGCCCCATCACGGGCATTAATGCTAATGTCTGAAAAGGGCTGAGGTAAGTCCTGATTCAACATTGTATTAAATCATTTATAAAGACAGACAACATGTAAAATACAAGTGCAATTTCTCCTCTAACACTGACCAAACTAGAAAGTGCAGATATAACATGGTTACAGAATTATTGGCATCACTAAGAATTCTAGGTGTACTGTTTTTCTTCCCACCAGTCTCCCCAGCCTAGTGCCAGTAATGGTAAAGACTTATAGGTGATATCTAATACAAATTTCATTGATCATGCAAATTCTATAACATAGCTTCTTTCATTAGACCTCTTACTTAATGCAATACTTCAGTTGCACAGATTCAGGCTGCATCTGTCTGTCTGCCACACTTATGCTTCATTGAGTGCCTGCTGCTATTTCTCAGGTTTGTTCTTTCTTCATTTACACCGGAGCTCATTTAGTTTTATCCAAAAGCTCTTTTCAAAATGCCTGTAGTACACAAAAACACACTTTATCAACAGATAGTATGTTGCCATGCAGATGTGAGTTTCAAGAAGTATTCTTATGGCATAAGAATGTCATCTATTAGAGTGATAAGACTTCAAGGAGAAACAATTTTAATTTTTAAAAAATAGGATTTTTGTTAAATGCATACAGCTGTCTAAAAATCCAGTAGCATGTGTCACTTTGAAACACTATTAATACACTTTCAGGAACAGAAATCCTTACATCTGAAGCATTAATCCCATTGACTATATTCTTGAAGCTTGTTTCTAACAATATCATTATCATATCATATAGCAACTGACTTTTTAGAATAGGAAATTTCAGATAAGGAGTTACACTGTTTCTGAATTGAGGAATAATAAAAATATGGTTGCTGGTAATAAGTAAAACCTGATTTTTGCTGATAGGAAATCCTAAATTCTGTGTTTTTGTTGCTGTTTTTTGTTTGTTTTTTGACTGTTTTCAAACTGGAGTTCGTAACTTTCATATGTACTCAAAAAGATCATGTTTTATGACACCCAGCACCTATATGCCACCTGATTCTTCTATTAAAAAGTCAGTGGGTGCCTACATGCAGTCAATTTAATAAAATAGTCAGTTTCCAAGCCCACTGCCCTTAAGATCCATCCATTGTCTTGACCAAGCCATAACTGGATTCTGCATTTCAGTTTCAGCTAGAAACAGCTTCTTGTCCCTTCAGCTGAAATATGTACATGTGCATAGCATCCTGTTAGAAAATGTACCACCTACATTTAATGTAATCAAACTGATTGTGTTAGGTGGAAGTGTGCTCCATATATATTGACAAATCAATTAAGACATTTATTTTCAGCTACTGGTAAGACTCCAGGGATGTCAGGCAACAGATCTGTTAACTGGTTAATATCTTCATAGAAGATCTCCTGTTGATAGCTCCTCTTTCTGCAGGTACCATCTCATTTTCTCTGTGGCACACAAATAAAAAAAAAGCCTCTACATTCTTTGATTACACTGCAAAGCTAAGTTTGTCTATAAATAGTCCATTTGAAATGAGTAGGTGCTGTTCAGTGAGTAAGATAGCAGATTAGCTCTAAACATTTCTGGTTGTAATAGGATGCATATGTATCACAGGAAAAAAAAAAAAATCCTCAAAATTTCAAATTCTGGTTTTTGATTCCTCAGCTGTCTTTTCATGTTGCTCAGTTGTAAGATATTGCTGACTTCTTAGCTGGGAATGCACCTAAATTACTTAGCAAAAATGTGATTTTCACCATGAGAATTTCTTTATTTGCTCAGACCTCAACAGTAATCTCAACAGTAGTCTGTTCCCAGAATTGCTAAGAGAAAGTTAGGATACGTGTATGCAGTGAGCAGTATCTTGGTAAACCCTCCTAGCTTCCAGGACTGACAATTTAAAGACCTGAGCTGAATGTCATTAGTATGTTTAATTAATGTTGATTTTATAGCCATTTGCACAGCCAAATGATGTCTGTATTTGTTTATTTGATCCTTGTTCATAAGCAACTATTCTGGTCCTTAACCAGTCAAGACTTTACTTCATTACGTAAGTCTGACGTATCGTTTGCTACTGGGGATCTGTGCTGCTATGTTTTATGTTTTAAACAAACAAAAAAGTTCTTGTAGTGGTAGTTTATACACTCAGTCACTTAAGACACCGAAAACTCTATTCTGTATCATGAATAAAATCAGCTATACTGTGTATGATGTGTAGCTGTACTGCTACACATCTTTCTGAAGTGATTGTGTACAGACGTTTTTTAAGTAATTGCTACTGTCTTTTCTCTCTGCTGCCTTTTTTGGCTCTGAGTTCTTTTTCACTATTATTTAATTACTTTCTGATCATACCATGGGTCTTCTCTAAATCTGCTAAATTCCAGTCACATATTACAAAAAGATTTGGATCCTTTTCTATTTGGAAGACTTGTGGTAAGTCTTGTTTAAGAACAAATGAATATTAATTGGCCTCAGACACATGTAAACTGGAAATTAGATATCTAATAAGACAAAAGCATGGTTCTGGAGCAGTGTTTCCATTAGTCCCATTTGTCTGGAGACATCTGAGTTAATATTTGATATCTGAATATTTAATATCTGAGTTAATATTACACCAGATGATGGTGTAATATGATTGCCCACACACGAGGACTGGAGAAGGTATTGTCTGTTAGTCCACTAGGAAAATACGATGCCAGATAGTTTGTGTCTTTGCTGTGCTTACTGTGAAAGAGCACACTTCTTGACCTTGAGACAGGTTTCTATAATGTCTTTTCTTGTCTTAAAAAAAAAAAAAAAAAGACTTTTTTTTTTTTTTTAAAAATAAATGTCTTTAAAAAAAAAAAAAAGGGAGAGATATTTTGAGAAGTCTCAATCTGAAATGTTTGTGAACGTGATTGTAGAAAACATTGATAAAAACAAATAATATAGACAAAGGGATATTGACAAAGAGCAACAACGTTACTGACATAGAAAGAGTCTGAATTACACACCACAGTAAAAAAATAGCAGAATACCAAATAAATTATATTCAGTGCTAGAATATTGGATCTATAGCACATTTAGTCCAAAACTATGCAGAAAAGGAAGACGTCCTTTCACAGTCTGTTTGATTATGCAAATAGTATAAGCTAGGTTACAATGCTATAATTCCTTCTGTCTAAGCAGTCATGATATTGAAATTACATATTACTCAGATCAAAGATCTCTCACACATTAGCTCTGATAGTTACCAATCAATGATTTTCCACTTCACTTTTTTGGTTTAATTGTTTTTCCCTCATTGTTTCTTCTACAATTTGACTGCCTCTTTTTTGAGGCTTCACTCTACATTATGTTTTCAGGAGTAAACCACCTATGCAGCAGTATAAAGTACCTTCTGTTCCTAAGAGTTTCTGTTTTCATTTTAGTCACGAGTATACACTAAACTTGTGAAACTTGTGACATACTGGTTGTAGAAATTGAACTACATTTTTTTTTTTTTTTTTTTTTTTTTTTTTTTTTTTTTTGTGAATAGCCCTTTCTGCATAGATACTCTCCCAAGATCAGGGAATGCAGAAGGACAAGTTGTCCTACTGCCTTGACTAGATTATCCTCAGTAAAGAACTATAACTCAGTGTCTCTGTTTCTTCCCTTTTTCCAGTAAAGCAATAATTTATGATTGATCCTACTCCAATATCAACAAATGTGGAATGAAGCCAGAATTCTTTTTATTTCTTGTCCCTGATTTTTAAGAGTGAAAAAATGGAGGATGATAAGTAGATGTTGGAGAATTATTGTTCAGTCAAATTTGTGCATTTTCCTTATACACTTTTACTGCTTTTTCTCCTATTTTGTTGTGTAAGAATATATACAAGCCCCTGTTTGGTCCTCTCAAATCAGTGAAACTTCTTTCAGAATACAGCTAAGCAAAGCTGGCAGAAGCAGATTATGTTTTCAAATACCAGTCTGAGAATATTTTTTAATTATCCAATTATAACTTAACTAAAAGGAAATGTAAATTGGAAGAAAGAATTCAGGCAAAAGGAAGCAACTAGACAACGGTGTTAAATCTTATGTTTGGCAGATCAAGTTCTGAAGTTTATTTTAGTAGTCCTGGATGAATAGTCCAGAAGTTCAAATGATAAATCCTTTGAGATGCATAAATATTTTAGGAAGAAGTATCAAAAATATTGTCTGCCTAATTCCCAAATCCTAAAAGACAAGTAGAAGAGTTGTAATACATCCAGGCTGCATTCATTTTGGTTTTGTCTCTGGGGTTATGAATTTCATTTTCTCACTTCTTCTAAATTTTTAAAATAGAATTATTTTAATAAATAAATAAACAAGATATTGCTATTAGCTGAAAATTCCTGAAGACTTTCAGAACCAACATGCAATAACAGACAATAAGTTTTTACATAAGGCTATCATTGTTTAGTTATGCTGGGAGACAGAAAGTAGACAAAGGCTTAAGAAGCTGTCAATTTATCTTTCTGTCAGACAATGCTATTTCATGTTTTCACATATACAGAGATTTATGCTGAAAAAGTAAAATAGCTCAGAAAGTAGCTTGCATATCTCACAAGACAGTGTTTCCATTGAGGAATTTCAGCACTTTTTAGACAATCCTAAGCTTACAAAGAAAATTTGAAATGTCCTAAATAACAGTAAAGAACATAACAGCAAAGTCCCAGGTGGTTCTCAGTAATTAATACAAACAGCAACAAAATGGCATAGCATGAAAGGATTTCCTTCCTTCTCTGTTCTTTTCTTTCAGCTTCTCTCAAGTTATATATAAGTTTTATTGCCTTAAACTCAAAGAACTGTGGTGGGTTTACCCTGCTGGGCAGCTAAACTCCACCACAACTGCTCACTCACCCTGCTCAAAGGAAAAAAAGGTATAAATGTAGGTAGTTACTCTTTGCCTCTTCAGGTCACCTTGGCTGCCTTTTATCTTCATTATTGCTGAATTTACTCTATATTTCTTGGCTTTTGTCAATATTCTACAAAATATTTCACAAGTGGGTGTTCCTACAGCCCTTCTCAACAACATGTTATGTGTAAATAATGCTGGCTAATATTAGAGTACCAGTAACTATCACTCATCACACAACATAACTCATGATAATACACTACAAGGAACATTATTTAAAACAGTGAATTTTGGAAATAAAATAGAATAATGGGGAAATTGCCTAGTATCCCATATTTATACTGGTAATAGAACATTCTCCAAAATTTGTCATGAAACACAAGAATTGTTCTCTTGGTATTGATACCTTCTAAGTAGATATTATCAAAAATAGATATTCTTACATCGAATTATCCATTGACCTAGTAAATATCTGTGATTATAATAAGGATGAAGTGGCTATTTTGCTGGCTTTAAAAATAGTCTGGCAGGAAAAGCCATTCTGTCACACAAATTTGGACTGTGGCAAATTTTAACTGAATCGTTCTGTCCAGATATAGAAACAATCATATCTAAAAATGGATGAGTATCCAAAACATTTCATGTCATGAACAGCAAGATTGTGACTGAGGTGTCTCTCCTCTTTCATGTTTGAATTTACATTACAGTAGAGACAGCAGTGAGGTAAGAGAATAACATATAAGACTATTTATTCCTAAGGAGGAATTCAAGGTATATAAATACAGGGCTGAGTTGCTCCGATAAATTAGTGTAAACTGAATGAAGTTACTTAAATGCTCACTCTCAAATTACTTTTTTAAACAAAATGTATCACGGGAGCATGTTTTTCAGTAGGGAACGTGTTTTTCAAAAGTCAGCTCAACCAATCAGTGAACGATGTGGTCTGAATTCAAGTGCTGACCCTGCACTCAAGTGATGTTGGTCTAGACCTCCTCAGGTTTCTTCTAACCAGTTATTCCGTGACTGCATTAATCTTCACAGAAAAAAATTCAAAAGGCCTGATACAACAGGTCGAGTTCTGAATGTCAGTCACAATCCTTGGGCTTTAAAAAGCTGTAGGACAGCTGAGTGTAAGGAGCAGAGAGTCCTCTGATAAAAGCAGTTGTCTTGACTGAGGTCTTAAGGACAGAGAGGCGAGAGCAAGATTTAGGATTACTTGTAGAAAGAAACTTCAGAATATTATAGGAGAGTTGTATGATACTTAAACCCCTCAGAGTAGATTTTTTTCAGCAAATCTACAGTTTGAGAGTACACAGGTACCTAAGAGTATACATGCAGCAAAATGTAGCAATATTTACTTTATTTGTATTAACTTTACTCCATTTTTATATAGTTTATATTCTCAGTTTACATGATTTTCCTGGGATTATACAAAAAGGCTTCTAAAAAAAAAAAAAAAAAAAATCTTCTTAAATATCTTGTCAGTTAGATATATTACTTTTTGGTGACCTATTCTAATTTTGTACATCACAGTGCTTCTGTGTAACACTGAAGGGTTGAGATTTTTTCAAGAGGGGAAGCCAAAACACAGTCATATTATTTTAAAAATGAAAAAACATGAGCTATGTTGATCTTCTGAAAGGTTTCTGACCCTGTTAATCAAATTATTTTATACAAAGACTTGAAAGCCACTGTTTATTATTTTATTTTATTTTATTTGTTCAGTTGTTATTGTTTTATTTTTAATTTTTTGTTGCTGTTGGTTTGATCAGGTTGATATGAAGATAACAGTCTGGAGCAGGGAAGTGGTGGAATGCTACCACCAAAAGTGCGAGCAATGAGCAGTTTCAACCTGGTAAGTTTCTGTTTAATTTTTTCACTTGTGACTGTTCTTCCATAAGTGATCTCATTCACGTTTGCTGTAACATCTCAACTGGTGTTGGTTGTTATTCTTGTTGTCTCTGTTGAACTTCATAAACTTTCCCTTCTGTGTTAACAAATCATTAGTACTCAATATGTCATGACCTATTTGTCATGTACCCAAGTATTTTCAGTCCCCAGCCACAGAAATTATTTTCTAATCATTCAAATATGTTCACAAAAATCCAAAATTTGGCCTCTTGTGTCCGACTAGATGCTGAAATGTTGAAAATTTTGTAAGCTGAAGGGTCTTCTTTTAAAATGTTATTATTTGTTTCATTCTAATTTTCAGGGTTTTTTTGTTTGTTTAATCAAGAAAATCATACACTTGAATTTTAAAAATAATGTTCTACTATTTCAAAATACTAGTTTTAAAACATCTACTTATTCTGCTCTTAGGATGAAGAATGTTTGATTCAAGTGAGTGGCCATTTTATGAAAGACCAGTCTGTGCTATTTCTTGCAGGAGGAAAAAGAAGCATTTACGGAGAATAGTCTCCAAGCCCCCTCAGAAAGTATAACTAGCCCTAGTAGCATTTATAAACTAGCATATCAGTGACAAGCACAACCTTCAGCTAATAAACTACAGTGCTGAAAAGTTGTAAATTATTTTTATAAATTCAAAAATAATTC
Source organism: Oxyura jamaicensis (assembly GCF_011077185.1). NCBI lineage: Eukaryota > Metazoa > Chordata > Aves > Anseriformes > Anatidae > Oxyura > Oxyura jamaicensis. The sequence continues at coordinate 69,975,421 of NC_048926.1, forward strand.
AGATGAGCTGCAGCATTTAATAGTGCAACAATTTCAAATTTATAACCTGAAAATATGAAAGCAATGTCACTGTAACCTGACAAAACATAAGGCCATAATTTTTATGGCCTAAGAATTGATTTACAATATTTACAAATGTTAAATTTGTCAGCAAAGAAACGTGATAAGGATTTGTACACTTTTGTCAAGGTGGGTCTTATCTGATCCCCATTTTCACATATATGTGTATGCATACTCAATTATATATCTGTATTTATAGAGCTTCTATTGATAAATGGATTATCTATTTTGTTTAAAAGGAATGCAATTTATTTATTTTTTAATTTGACTATGTATCAGTAGTGACAATTCACCAACAGTGCTTCACTACAGTACTGGGCTTGAAAATGTACCAAACAATAAAAAAGGTGTAAGAAATCCCTCCAAAAATTAAGTTCATTGACTCCATCTTGTGCTCACTGATAGGAGGTAGAGTCATCAAAATGTTAATAGTAGGGAAACACAAGAAATATGGCTGTATTCCTCAGGAAGGATATTTATTTTCTTATAATAGGAACTTAATTGAACTATTTGATCTGTCCAAGCTAAATAGTGAGTCCACTAATATTGTAATAACTATGCTGACTCAATCTAAATAGTGAGTCCACTAATATTGTAATAACTATGCTGATTCAATCCCTCTCTTGTTCTTATAAAACCAGTTGCTGTCACTTATCTTTATGAAGCACCATGAATCTTTTCTTGCTGGGTCCCTAAAATCCCACTTTCACTGCATACAGGTATTTACATATTGTCTCCTTAGAGATTAGCCAGGAAGATGACAATTCTGGGAATTAGCATGTATTCAGGTCTTGTGCATAAATGGAGATGGTCTTGTTGGGGCATTTTTATTGTACCCCTTGAGATGAATTAAACACACATTTGTGCTTAAATACAAAGAGGACTTATGAACAATGCATCGTACAGAGTCCTATGGGGAGTCTGCAGAGATATGTCATGCCCTGGCACCTTACACATGCCTGCCCCATCATCAATCCCATGAGCATTGGCATAGAGCACCTCAGCCCCCTGCTGGGTTCATCCCCAGCCCCACTGCCCAGGGGTGGTCCCCAAGCAACCACATTGCTACAACAGAAAGCCCCAGCCCTTTCTTATCTCCTCAGCAAGGGAAATCTCACTCCCTGATAATGAGTCCTTCTGTCACTGGCATCTCTGCTCCCCTGGTTTAACCCCTTCTGCAACCAGACTTTGTTGCTCTATGTGCTAGATCATTCATTGGTCACAAATTACCATTGCTGAGCAATTACAGCTTTATTTTCCCCTATGGTCTACTATGTGGAGGAAAACAAACAAACAAACAAACAAACAAAAAAAAAAAAAAAAAAAAAAAAAACATGCTCTGTTTCTGCAGGTTTAGGAGTGATTTTTAGACTTCCTTAGACTTTCCTTGGCACTTAATAAGATTTTCTTGCCTTAATATCAGCTCTTGTTCTATATGATTCAAGTATCATAAAAATAGGGACGTTTCCCATCACCATGTTTGAACAGTCAATCAGTCCTCCTCTAAGCTTCTCACTTTCTGGAAAGTAAAATACATCTAGATTATCTCTTTGGAGAAGCAGGAAATACTTTTAATTTTGTTAATCAAATAAGAGAATTTTGCATGGATTGCATTTACTCTCATACCTTATTTTATGGTACATGAAGAAGGTACCTTTCAGAATTATTTGGAAGACAAGTTATTTTCATTTTACATCATTTAACTCTTCTGAAATCCTTGTGTTTCACTGGTGAATAACAAACCAACAGTAGTTTAGGAGTTTTGGCATGGCTGGCTTTCTGCAAAGCAGTCCAGATTCCAAAATGCCTTTCAGGCCCCCTTCTTGGTGGCTGTGATATGTGCCCTAACAATGTCATGGATTAGCTTTCACAGAATCACATTATCACAGAATTTCTAGGTTGGAAGAGACCTCAAGATCATCGAGTCCAACCTCTAACTTAACACTAACAGTCCCCACTAAACCATATCCCTAAGCTCTACATCTAAACGTCTTTTGAAGACTTCCAGGGATGGTGACTCCACCACCTCCCTGGGCAGCCTGTTCCAATGCCTCACAACCCTTTCAGTAAAGAAGCTCTTCCTAACATCTAACCTAAAACTCCCCTGGCGCAACTTTAGCCCATTCCCCCTCGTCCTGTCACCAGGCACGTGGGAGAACGGACCAACCCCCACCTCGCTACAGCCTCCTTTAAGGTATCTGTAGAGAGCGATAAGGTCACCCCTGAGCCTCCTCTTCTCCAGGCTGAATAAGCCCAGCTCCTTCAGCCGCTCCTCGTAGGACTTGTTCTCCAGGCCCCTCACCAGCTTCGTAGCCCTTCTTTGGACCCACTCAAGCACCTCCATGTCCTTCTTGTAGCGAGGGGCCCAAAACTGAACACAGTACTCGAGGTGCGGCCTCACCAGAGCCGAGTACAGGGGGACGATCACCTCCCTAGCCCTGCTGGTCACACTATTTCTGATACAAGCCAGGATGCCGTTGGCCTTCTTGGCCACCTGAGCACACTGCTGGCTCATATTCAGCCGACTGTCCACTATCACTCCCAGGTCCTTCTCCGCCTGGCAGCTCTCCAACCACACATCTCCCAGCCTGTAGCTCTGCTTGGGGTTATTATGCCCCAGGTGCAGGACCCGGCACTTGGCCTTGTTAAACTTCATGCAGTTGACCTCAGCCCATCGGTGCAGCCTATCCAGATCCTCCTGCAGAGCCTTTCTACCCTCGAGCAGATCGACACACGCACCTAACTTGGTGTCATCTGCAAACTTACTGAGGGTGCACTCAATGCCCTCGTCCAGATCATCAATGAAGATGTTAAAGAGGACCGGCCCCAGCACCGAGCCCTGGGGGACGCCACTAGTGACTGGCCTCCAACTGGATTTGACTCCATTTACCACAACTCTCTGGGCCCGGCTATCCAGCCAGTTTCTAACCCAACGAAGCGTGCGCCAGTCCAAGCCATGAGCAGCCAGTTTCTTGAGGAGAATGCTGTGGGAGACGGTGTCAAAAGCCTTGCTGAAGTCAAGGTAGACCACATCCACAGCCTTTCCCTCATCTACCCAGAGCGTCACTTTGTCATAGAAGGAGATCAGGTTCGTCAAGCAGGACCTGCCCTTCATAAACCTATGCTGACTGGGCCTGATCGCCTGCTTGCCCTGCAAGTGCTGCTTGATGACTCCCAAGAGGATCTGCTCCATGAGCTTCCCTGGTACTGAGGTCAAACTGACAGGCCTGTAGTTCCCCGGGTCAGCCCTCCGGCCCTTCTTGTAGATGGGCGTCACATTCGCTAGCTGCCAGTCAGCTGGGACCTCCCCTGATAGCCAGGACTGCTGATAAATGATGGATAGTGGCTTGGCCAGCTCCTCTGCCAGTTCTCTCAGTACCCTTGGGTGGATCCCATCTGGCCCCATCGACTTGTGCACATCCAAGTGCTGTAGCAGGTCACCAACCAGTTCTTCGTGGATGGTGAGGGCCACATCCTGCTCCCCATCCCCTTCCACCAGCTCAGGGTACTGGGAATCCAGAGAACAACCGGTATTGCCGCTAAAGACTGAGGCAAAGAAGGCATTGAGCACCTCCGCCTTTTCCTCATCTCTTGTAACTAAGTTTCCCCCTGCATCCAGTAAAGGATGGAGATTCTCCTTTGTCCTCCTTTTTGTGTTGATGTATTTATAAAAGCGTTTTTTGTTATCTTTAACGGCAGTAGCCAGATTGAGCTCCAGATGAGCTTTGGCCTTCCTAATTTTGTCCCTGCACAGCCTCGCTACATCCTTATAGTCCTCCCTAGTGGCCAGCCCACTTTTCCAAAGATTATAAACCCTCTTTTTTCTCCTAAGCTCAAGCCACAGTTCTCTGTTCAGCCAGGCTGGTCTTCTTCCCCGCTGGCTCATCTTTGGGCACATGGGAACAGACCACTCCTGCGAGGAGACTACTCCTTAGGATTTGCCTCTTGAAGAGTGCCCAGCCTTCCTGGACCCCTCTGCTCTTCAGAACCGCCTCCCAAGGGACTCTACCAACCAGTGTCCTGAGCAGCCCAAAGTCAGCTCTCCGAAAGTCCAGTACAGTGGTCTTACTGGTTCCCTTCCAGGCCATGCCCAACAGTAGAAGTTGTTGGTTGCAACAGTATGTTGTATTTGTGTCTATGCTATGTTTCAAATAAAATAAAAGGAGTCTTAATTTTTCAGATAAATCATCTTTATTTTAGACAATTTACAGTTTTTAAGATTTCAGTAGCAAAGTGGAAATGATATATCACTGGAAGGTTGTAACAGAAGTAGAAACAAACAAACAAAAGGTGAGTTGTGCTCACTTGAAAAACAATCAGTGATTCTTATGCACTTGCAACTTCCTTTCCTGTTGACTGTTGTGGGCATTACTGCATATTTGTGAACTGTCACCTCCCCAGTTCACTGAAATTCAGTCACTTACCTTGTCTTTGCTTTTGTGTTCTGAGTGTTGGGCTCATGTGAGCCTTACAGCCTCATTTCAGAGTAGAGTGCCACTGCATGTGGATAACTCATGAGTAGAGTAAATTTAAGTGCCCTTTCTTTCATTCCTTATTGGATTACACAGTCTCTCATTAAGGAGGTCATCTACCGCATTCACACCTTTTCTTATTTGTATAACAGTTATGTCATATGGTTTGTTATCTCTTACTGCTATCAAGCCCACCAATCTTGCATTTGTACAAGACAAAATATGAGGTGTGAAGAATAATCTTTGGACCAGGGAATTTTGTTGTTGTTATACCCACTGACAGGCACGGTGCCACTGCTCTAGGTCTACAAGTTCAGCATGGGTAAAACCACACCAGGAGTCCATTGTCCAGTTTGGGGATCTCCAGTAAAGAACAGACACTGACATACTGGAGTATGTTCAAGGGAGGCCATGGAGACAGGCGGGGGACTGGAGCACCAAACACATGAGAGAAGCTGAGGAAGAGAAGACTTTGTTTTCTGCAACTACCAGATAGAAGGACAGAGAGAAGACACAGCTAGATTCTTCTCAGATATGCACAGTAGTAGGGTAGGGGTGTCTGGTGCAAGTTGAATTGTGTGAAATTCTTGCTAACTATAAGGAGTTTTTTGCATGCTTATCTGCTTGCTTTGTTTCTTAAGCATAAGTTGATTAGATACTGGAGCAGTTTGTCCAGAGATACTGTGAGGTCTCCATTCTTAGAGATGTTAAAGACTAAACGGGACACAATCCTGAGTGTATTGATCTCATTAGACGTGTTCTGGGAAGTCAGCTGGACTAGCTGACGTAGAGCGGTCCCTCCATTTCTAAGATTCTGTAGTTAGTATTGTTCCCAAGAAGTAGGGAAAGGCCAAGAAAGCCTTCTGAGCAATTTTGCTCAATCAGTCTCACTAACCACTTGATGCAATTAGTTGTGAATATGTTGACTAAACTAACATGAAATGTGTCTTTTCCTATTTCTTCTTACAGTAATTAGAATATCAAAATCTTACAGATTTTGGACAATGTACAGATAGTAGACATCTTAGACATTTGCAATGGCAAACATTTCCTTTAAACATCTGCCTGCCCTTGTTATTGAAAAACAACAACAACAACAACAACAACAACAACAACAAAATGAATTCCTGGTTGCCAACATGAGCTATCCAGATCTAATCGAGTTAAGATTTTGAATGTAATCAACTTTTTTTGACTTTCCAATGTGGAGAGTTAGATGAAGATATTATTGTTGCATCTTCAGTGTTGGTGGCAGGTAAGAAGACAGAAAGGTATTAGGAGAGACGTGAAATGTTTGGAGCACAATTGGCATTTCATATAATTTACAAGGCTAGATTATCATTGGTAAAAGATCTTATTTAAATGAACCTGGTTTAGGTGGATTGTTTTTTCCTGTGAACATAGCATGACTTGCCCTAACTACCTTATACTTCTGCCTGGCATAATGTGCAGTTCTTAGATTTGCTATTCCCAGGGCTCATTTTCTAAGTAAGCTAAAGATATTTAAGCATAGAATAAAGTCATGCTACTTCTGCATTTTTTAATGCATATTAAGGGGCTTGTCTAGATATCCATATATCTGGAGATCTTTTCGGGTTGATGGTGCAGGGTTGAATAATATCATTTCCATTTTCTAGAGCAGTGGACTCCAAACTTTTTTTTATCATGCAGCGCTATCAGTAATTTTAATTTTTTTTTTATCATGTATGTCCAATATCTGAATGCTTATTTATTTACAAATTATACATATGTATTACTGAAGGTATAATATTTTCTTCCTGTATTCAGCAGATTGTCTTGCATAACCTGTGGTGTGCATGCACTCACGCGCTTCAGAGACCACTGCTCAAGAGGAGATTTGAAAATATAGTCAGAGTAGACAAGTCATATTTACCACTGTTTGGGTGCACTATGCGAGTATTGAAGAATATCATATCACTTTTGAAACTTCCAGGATGCTTCAGAAAGTTACTGCTTTCAGTGGGAGGCTGAAGCTTCTAATAACATCTGCTGCACATATTATACTATCATTCCTTATTTTGTGAAAGGCCAAAGTGCTGTATTAGTTCAATCCATGTACTCTGGTATAAAGTAAGCATGCATACATAATATATTGTTCATCACTGAGGGTGAGGATCTCTGTAGTTTAGCAAAGATAGGAAAAAGGCAAAGCAATATACAATTCTTCAATTCTTTGTTGTTATTTGTTGTTTGATGTCCTTTTACTTTGTAGGTAGTCCAGCTGAATCTGCTCGGATAGTTCTTTAAGGTCAGGATTGCTTAAAACCAGAATGTTAGAACACTGCAGTGCTAAATCTGTCATCTGTATTTATTACTGTGGTTTTGTAGTCTTACTAGTGACCAGGTTATGGTGGATTTTCTTATGATAGATGTGTTATCATTCTACCAAGTATGCAAAAAATGTTTCATTTGCCATTTAGGATTGACAAACCCAAGCAATTACTAGGTTTAAATTTATAAAGGGGTAATTGGGAGAGACTGAAACTACTGCAGGGAAAGTAACAGAAGTCTTAATAGCTGTCTTTGGTTAAGAGCATTTTGGAATAACAAGTAAGGAAGGGGAAAAAAGAAACATGAAAGAAAGGGAAGAGCTTTCATCCTGAGTATGAGAAATGGACTCTGGAAACTCCCAAGGCTAAGTAACACTGAAATGGAGGTCTCAGCTATCAAGCTAAAAATTGTCAGAAATAATCATGGATCAGCTAAAGAAAAACAAACAAACAAAAAAAACACACTTGCTACCCACTTGCTAAAACACAACTGTTCTTGTCATTTCTTATTTCAGAAACGTCTCCAAATTCATACTTAAGAAAAAAATCATTTACTTCACTAGCTTGAAACTTGCACTCTTTGTAAGACATGCTAGTGTTTAAAGTTCCTTAACATGATTATGACAGATCAGTATTTAGTAAAGGCATCTGAAACAAATAGGGTAGTATGAGATCACACTGCTGTGTGATCTCAACCAACGTGCAAAAATGCTTTGCAGTACACGGTTTTCAAACAGTAGGTAAGAGAAGAAGCTTTCCAAGTCACTTTGAGAAGAGCAGACAAAAAAAAAGAGGCAGACTGTGATATTGTACTTTCTCACAGCTAGTATGTGTGTTTTTTAACAAAATATAAAAAAAAGAAAAGGAAAGTGCAGGCAGATTTGCCTCCTCTGGAAACTCTGCCAGAGAAGCTGGTGGCTTTCAGCATATTACAAGTAGAAGCTGAACAAGGTTTAGCATAAAGGTAGATACAGTTATTTCTCTTGTAATATGCAATTAATATTTCTAATCCCTATTGTCCTTGCTGGTTCAATAGACCCTGCTCGATAGACACGCACAAAAGAGCTTTACATTTTACATCTACAATGGTTTATGCTCATTACTGATGTTTGTAGTGACAAAAATATTTTGCACATCTTGATTGGCTTTCTGTAAGGAAGTCTAAGTGAAAAAAGCTAAAAGCTAGGTTTCACTACTTAAGGCAAAATATTTGAGTATTCACTTCTTTCACTTCCAAATCGACCTGACCATGTGCTATGGAAAAAGAAAAAAAAATGTTGGGAAAGAAGTTACAACACGGACTTGAAAGCCAATAACCATTTCTGTAATTTTTTTCTTTTGCTCTGATAGGAATCCTAGTAGAAAGCTTAGATTTCCTATGCAGTGTACAGAAATTGCCCTGCATGTTTTTGAAGTTTCTTTTACATTCATACTGTGCACACTAAGCCTCTGCACTGAAAGCTGAAATAATAGTAATAAATAGATAGATAGATAGATAAATAAATAAAGCAGAGAAACAATAAAGAGAAAGAAAGACTAGGTAGAAGAAATACACCTAATATGTAGAAGAAATACAACTAATTAGAGAATTAATTTTGCTAAAGAACAAAGCAAGAATTCAGTGTTGGGAGACTGGAAACTGTAAGTATTCTAAGTAGTTCAGCTTTGAGAAGACCAGATACTCTTAGGTAGTAAGATTTTACAATCTTGTGATGGTTTTACCCAGCTGGGCATCTAAGCTCCATCACAACCTTTCTTCTCACTACCCG
>NC_048926.1:69984112-69992649 GCF_011077185.1 Oxyura jamaicensis
CCCCACCCCCCCCAAAAAAAAAAAAAAAAGGGAAAGGAGGTGAGAATACAATGTAAAGGGCTCAAGGGCTCAAGGGTTGAGATAATAACAGGGAGATCACTCAACAAGTATCAAAACAGGCAAAACAGACTCAGCATAGGGAGATTAATGTAATTTATTACCTATTACTAACAAGCTAGAGCAGTGAGAAATTTAAACAACAAACACCTTCTTCCACCTATCCTCTTCTTCCTCCTCCCCCCAAGTGGCACAGGGGAACAGTGAATGGGGGCTTCAGTCAGTCTATAGTACTTCATCTCCACTGCTCCTTCACTGTCACTCTCTGCCCCTGCTCCTGGGGTCCCTCCCACAGGATGCCATCCTTCCCAAAGTGATCTTGTGAGGGCTGCCCACAGGCAGCAGCTCTTCAAGAACTGCTCCCGCATGGCTCCGAACAATGGGGTCCATCCCCCAGGAGCAGACTGCTATAGCACAGGTCCCCCATGGGTGGCAGCTCCCCCCAGACACCCTGCTCTTGCATGGACTCCTCTCTACGGGCTGCAGCTCCAGCCTGGGTCCTGCTCCTGCGGGGGCTCTCCATGGGCCGCAGCCTCCTCCAGGCCACATCTACCTGCTCCAGCAGGGGCTCCTCCATGGGCTGCAGCATGGAGATCTGCTCCATGTGGGACACATAGGCTGCAGGCGGAGAGCCTGCTCCACCAGGGGCCTATCCACAGGCCACAGGGGAACTTGTGCTGCATGCCTAGAGCACCTCCTGCCCTCCTGCTATACTGACCTTGGGAGCCACAGCGCTAGCTCTCACCCTCTCTCCCAGCTGCTGTTGAGCAGCAGTATTTTTTGTTGTTGTTTTGATTTGGGTTTTGTTTGTTTATTTGTTTGTTTTCCTAAAATCTGCTCTCACAGAGGTACAAACAACATCATTTACTGGCTCGGTTCTGGTCAGCAGTGGGTCCCTTTGGAGCTAGCTGAAAGTGGCCCTTACTTGTCATGGGACTGGATTCTTCTCACAGAGGCCACTGCTACAGCCCCTGTTACTAAAACCTTGCCATATAAACCCAATAAAACACTCTGGATGTTAAAATGGGAACTGCTGATCAACTAATGAAAATCATAAATTTTGTAAACAAATATTTGAATATCTGCTTCTACATACTGATCATAATTCTTTGGCAAGCTTGAAGTTGAGCAGGAAATTAAACTCCAAACTTTTGATGCTCCTCATTTCTGCTTTTAGTCTGGTTGTTGGAATGGGAGTGACCCGGAGTAACGATGCAACCTTGATGCGAGTATAATCATTCTCCTTTATTGCAAGTTCTAACAAAGAATATATAGCCTACTAACTACAGCAAGCACCAACAACTTATAATTGGTCTAGCTTCCGTCCCTGTACATGCATCTCTAGCACTAATATAATTGGTACAACGGTGTTGTTGACATGGAGTGACGTTGTCTCTCCTCCTACACATAGTTCCACATATTCTAGTTGTAACATCACTTGAGGTTATCCGCCCCGGGCCTACATTATCTTCACGGTCCTTCACAACCTGAGTTGCTCATTGCAATTAAATCATGCCCCTTCTGACTTAACCATGAGTCCACAATTCCCCCTTCTTGTTTTTGAGCAACCCAGGCTTGGTCTACTACCTTTAGCACTGCTGACTTTGCAATAAGCAAGGTACAATAAGCAACAGGGTGAATATCACATGCAAAATTACAATTGTAAAGTAGTGTGCCTACTAGAATCTACATCAGTCAACAAGCCACTAAGCACTAGGGATGGTGCTTCGCAGCGATGCTGCTTCTCACTCACACAGCACAATCACACAAAGAGGTCTATTGCACTTTTCATTCATACCACTAGAAAATATCACTTAAAATAATGTGTCCATGGCTTCAGGAGGTCCTTGTCTACTCCCGTGGTGAGCGGCTGAGAGTGGAGACCCCTCTGAGGAAAATGCTCAGGGTGCACCTAGGAGTGTCCATTCCACAGTCAATCCCACAGCCAAGCAGAGCTGCTACTGGCACAAGGAATGATGCTATTTTAGTTTCGTATAATTACATCAAAGAGATGCATTGCGACAAGGAGTGAGTGTGGCATTGACAGTTTGCTTCATGGTTTGGTTTTTGCCCATGTAATTGAACCTTACACATGATGTAGCTGTTACCTTCCCAGGATATCTAATTCCTGTGGCTCTAGGGACATTCACAGAAAGCATGTTTTAAAAGGCTCTGTTGCAGAAGCAAGCGATAAGCAAAAGGCAAACTGCTCCATCACATTTGCCCAGGTAACCCACATATTTTCCCTAGGCTCAATGTGATAGAGGGCCATCATTATCCCCATTACTATCCCCAGAATCAGGATTCTTATCATCTTGGTTGCCGGATTGATCTCGATGATCCAGCACAGGCTTCACCGCTCGGCTGGGCACCCACTCCAGTCCACAATCTGTGAAAACACACATATAACCTTGACCATTAAAGATAACCGGAACAGGCCCTTCCCAGATCCCAGTGGCTGGATCTCTATACATCCTTTTAAATTGGAGTAGGGACGTTGTTCTATTAAACTTGAGATTCTGGTGGTGTATCATCACTGGTGGTTCTTCTCAATCACCCATCAAACACAGATAATTCAGGGTAAAAAGTATTCAATACAGTCTTTGTTGTGCCTCAGTTTCTACTTCCTTTTGCTTGCTCAGATAGTCTTGTAAGACTTCATGAGTACGCTCTATGAGTCCTTGCCCTGTCGGTGAGTGTGGAATCCCTGTCACGTGCTTGACACCCCATTTCAACATAAATGTCCTGACTTTCTGACTAATATATGCAGGCCTATTATCTGTCTTGATCTGCTCAGGGAGTCCTAACACTGTGAAGCAAGCAAGTAGATGTTTACATACATGATGCGCTTTTTCACCCGGCAATGCGGTCGTCCATATCATTTTTGAAAAGATGTCAATTGTTACATGCACATATTTTAGCCTAACAAATTCTGGGACATGTGTGACATCCATTTGCCACAACTCTAGTGCCTTTAACCCTTTTGGGTTAACTCCTTGTCCTATTTCTGGCCCACGGTTCCCACATTTTGGACAGGCCTGAACTACAGATCGAGCTTCGTTTTCTGTCAACTCAGATTGCCTCCTTAGGCCTTTGGCATTCTGGTGGAAGGTACCATGACTTTATCTTGCCTGTTGAAATTTGTCCATCAGGGGTGCGTGGCACACTGGACTGACCAGGCTGTCAGCCAACTGATTGCCTTGCCCCAAACCGATATTCCACTGATGACTTCACACATGTATAACGCAACTGACCTTAGTTCGCTGCAAGAGCTTGGACCTCAATTGGATGAATAGCTTCCCTAGCTGAGGGTTAGTCGTCTCCCTAAGCAGGGCATCTTCTAGGCGCGGCACTATGCCAACAACATATAACGAATCTGTCACAACATTCAAAGGATTATTCAGACAGTTATTTAAGGCCCAAACCACCACAGTCAGTTCTATTGTTTATAGAGAGTCTTGAGCTTGTCCTTCTATAACATGCTTGCACCACTGACCCTTTTCTTGCCAGACGCAGGCTGCCCGCCACAAGCGCTTTCCAGCATCTGTATGCACTGTAAGGCCATCAGCCAATGGGTCCTTTTGAACCTTAGTTTTCTCCATCCATTGATTACATTTCAGAACCTGCCATAGCCTTCCCTTTGGCTGCTGTGAGTGTACTTTACCCCCATAACTCCACAAAGCTTCCTGTATGGGGGTTGCATTCTGCAACCACCACTCTAAATCGACTGCGTTAACAGGTATACTAATATCATCTGGCTCTTGTCCACTCATTTTTACAATTCTTGTTCTGCCTCTCCTTATCAACTCTCCCACTGCTTCTGGCCGTGTTTGAATACTAGTTTTTGGTTGTACATTTAGAAATACCCACTCTAAAATTCTAAATACATCCCCATCCCCATCACATTTGTCAATGTCACAGATAGGGGAGGAGGAAGATTCCCCGTTTTTGTTTTGCCATTGACAGATGACCACATAAGGTGAGTCCTCAGCATTGCACAATAATAGATAGGCAGTTCCAAGATGTGTCAACTTGTCCACGCATCTCGTAGCTTCTGTATAATTGGTTGCAATGCAGCCTGTTGTGCTGCAGACAGAGTAATCGCATCAGCTGGATGCTGTCCTCGCAGAAGCGCAGTCAGAGGCGCAATGTCCATATTGGAAATACCAACACAATTGCATACCCATTGGATGTCCCCTAACAACGTTTGCACATCAGTTAATGTCCGTATTTTGGTTGCTAACTCTGTCTTCTGCGTGCAAATCTTTGTATCTACTATGGACTACCCAAGGTATTTCCACGGGGCTGTGTGTTGCACTTTTTCAGGGGCAATTACAAGTCCTTTCTTAGAGAGAGTGTCAGCTAACTGTTTCAAAGAGTCCTCCATAAACGGCTCTTGCTGACAACAGAGAATGTTGTCATTAAAGACAGGGTCAAAACATGTTGACAGTCAGGATATGTTTGGATAATCAGTTTGGCATCAGTGATCAATATAGTGAATTATTTTGCCAAGACATTGGTGGATTGATGGAAAAAGGCATAGGATAACCATGCTCACTCCAGCACCTTATGCACCAGGGCAGTCAGGGTCATATTAGCTGGTCAGCACGTGTTACCCTCTGCAAAAATACCGGGTAACATGGTGTGGCTCTGCATGTGAATAATACCATACAGGTGCACTCACTGCTCTACCAAAAATAACAGCTCTTTAAATTTTATAAACAGGTTTTCCTTTGGGATATGTCTCAAATGTGCCCTCTCAATGTGCTGAGCAACACCTACAGCACATTGCGAGTCTGATACAATATTCAAAGGTGCTTTTTTTCTTTTCACTTTTTTTTTTCTTTCTTATTTTTTTCTTTCCTTTTTTTTTTTTTTTTTTTTATTAAAAACCATAAGAAGTTGTCACGGATCTGGGGTAAGAGGTTTGAAGAAACCAATCTTTCAGCAGTATCAGACAATAAATGGCACAGAAACTATAGTAATGCTGATTTGTACTAGAGCAAGCTATTTTGAATAGCATATGCCAACACAAATGTGCCTGTACCTGCAGCCCATTTAGATTGCAGCAATGACTCACTGAAACCAAGCCTGAAGAGAACTGCAGTCATATCCACACCACTTGATACAGACAGGTAGAAGATTCCTAGAGATACTAATGAAATTTCAACATGGAATGAAACCCCTACAGCAACATATTCTTTGAATTTTTTTTTCAGCTGCTGAGATTTATTGAGTTTCTTGTGTTCACTGTTGAGGTCTGTGACTGCCTTTTCAGGGGATCCACCCACATCCTTGGCTGAGCTGCCTGTGGCAGCTGTAACATCACTCAAGGTTATCAGCCCTGGGCCTACATTATCTTCATGGTCCTTCACAACCTGAGTTGCTCATTGCAATTAAATCATGCCGCTTCTCACTTAACCATGAGTCCACATCTGGTTCTTACTATCATCTTTTCCAAAGACATCTTACAGTAACTTTAAAAGTTAGCTGTATACTTATTTTAGTTTACAGCTCTACTTGTTTGTTGTTTTACTTAAAGGAAACCAAGAAAGACCTAATGGATGTTATTTCTTCTTCATTTGCAAGAGTAGAATAGTAGATTGCTGTCTTAACGTCAGAGGTACAAAGATCAAAGCAATAACTAATCTCTGGTATAGCTTTCCAGACGTCAAACTAATTATACCAGAGACAATCTGGCCAATTACTATTTCAAGGAAACACAGAATAATTTGATTAAAGAGCTATCACCCACCTCAAAAGTGATTAATTACTGAAAAAGTACTAATCTTAAAAGCACTCCTTCCAATAGGTCATGGAATATGTAGAAAGTATTACTAATGACCACTTAAGCCCTTACTTTTAGCTACTTCAAAATACCATCTAATTTCTGTCACTTATCTTTTCGGTTCCTGTCTGTATGAGTAAGTGTTTTTTTTTTGTTTTTTTTTTTTCTTGACCTTGATCTTCTGTTGGCATGTGTGAAATACCTATCATGTAATAAGGAATTCATTTTCACTTGTAACAGTAATTTATAGTCATTAGCTTTTTTTCCTGTCAATCTGTTTTTAAGCATGCTAATTGGAATGAGAAAGAAAGGATGGTCTGGGGAAACTATCAGTAAACATCATAATTGAAGCTAGTATTTTATTTATTTTTGTAGTGTGAACATCTACTCTAAGTTTCATTACTAAAGTTTCAACTATAATATTAAGTATTCTTAGAAGAAATGGCAACACTTCATCTTAAAATATAACCAGTCTTTCCTAACATACAAAAAAAAAAAGTCATATGGCATTACTCCAGCAAGCAGTACCATCAATGCTTCTTCTTGTCTGGTTATTCCACACTTCTATACCGATAAAATAGAAATAGTGAAGCTAGGTGCCTTCCCACAGGTACGGACAATGTTTCATAAATAGTATTTGCATAGAGAAGGATCCTGTATTGGAAAGTGCTGTGCTGAAACATGTTTTCATTTATACTTTGGCTCCTTGTGTTATTCTGACTGTGAAAAGGTTCTGATAGCATAAGGCTTTTCTCAGGACCAAATGCTGCCAAGGTTCTTTTGCATAATCTAGAACTGTGTCCTAGCATCCATTGTGATGGAAGGTAAATATGATGCAACAAGTGTAAAGGTTACCCATAATATCATGTCTACTTTCCTTAACTGAAAAGAGCACATAAATCTACTTGGCTGTTACAGCACTAATTAAATGAGGGTATGTCTTCAAAATCAGTTTCACACTTATTCAGGGCTAGAATCTGATTCTTCTGTTTAACAGCTCTTTTTATTCACAAATGAGTAAACTGAATGCTATTTGAGCTCACTCTGGAGTTTAAGGTGCATGTCCTATTCACAACTGTATGTTTATTTTGTATAGCAGCTACAAGTCCTTCTATTAGCACACTATGCTTCCATATAGCTAATATTAGTTATCAGTTTAAGTATCTTCAGAGAAGATAATCCAATTTAGGCAAGCCACTCTCTGATCCTAAATTTTAATGTACATTTCTGGACTTTGTTTCATGATTTAGAAGTAGAATTGAAGATTCCTCAGATTTTCAGATACTATTTTATTTCTGTTTTATTTCTCCATATCAGTTTTCTCTAGCTATTTTTGAATCATCTCTTTGGCAGAGAAAGTGTTATAAAATCAGTGGGGGGGGGGGGGTTGCTCTCTGATCTGTTAATTTAGTAAAGGGATAAAAAGGTGTTTTAAGATGCTTTGCAAACAGTAGGTGTGGGTGGGTGGAGGAGTCATGAAAGAAAAGCAGAGAAGAGGAGCTCAGAAAGTAGGGCAATAGTGTATCAGGAAGGAGTAAAACAGAATAAAACTGAAATGAGAATAAAGACTAGATTGGGACAAATGATACAAAGGTGGTAAGAAAGGAAAAGACAAAAGTCTGAAGTTAGACAGCATGCAGTATACATTCAGTGTCTGGTTACTCCTGCATAATAACACACAGGTTCTATATCAGTCCTATGGTAAAATCTAAAATCTAAACATCTTACGAACAAGCAAATGAAAAATTATGTTTCAAGTGTTTGGCAGCATTTATATATTCCCTTAAAATATAGTTCCAAAATCATAATGTCCACTGCCCAACCTCTGCTGAAGCCATAAGGCATGTCAGCATTGTTTTCCTCTGATGACATCAATGTGTGATTCTCTTCCCACCACAAAAGATCTGTACTTTGGGGACGTCATGAAAATGTTTTAAGTATAACCAATATCAATTCTTGGCTTTGTTCAACTGGTTCCCCTTTTTGAAGGGAGATTTTGTGATCATGATGTGATAGGACAATAGCTGGATCTCCTGGGACTTCCATAACTTCCACAGACCAGTTATGTAGAGGAGGTAATCTCAAGCATTAGCAGTCCAGAAACAGAGGTCACAATCTATGTGCTAAAAGCCTCCCGAGAATTGCAATTCATGCACTGTTCTTTGTCTCCTTCATCATTTTTTCAGCTTCATCTGTAGAAATAAATATTCAGTAAATATTCTAGATATATTCTAGATCATAGATATATTAATAGATATAGATAATAGATATATTAATAGATATCTAGATATACACTAGAATATATCTAAATATTCTAAATAAATAGTCAGTAAATATTTTGAGCCTTTTGTGTTGATCTATTCCTCCAAAAAGGCCTTAATTAAAGCTCTATGGAAACAAGTCTGGTTCAGGTAAACTCTTATTCCACTTTTAAGAATTTCTCCATATTTTGCAGGATTAGAATTATAGAATCATAGAATGGCTTGGGTTGGAAGGGGCCCTTAAAGATCACCTAACTCCAGACCTCCTGCCATGGGCAGGGATGCCGCTCACTAGATCAGGTTGGCCAAGACCCCATCCAGCCTTGAACACCTCCAGGGGTGGGGAATCCACAGCTTCTCTTGGCAACCTGTTTCAGTGCCTCACAGTGAAGAATTTCCTCCTAAAGTCTAATCTAAATCTATCCTCTTTT
>NC_048926.1:69992749-70010197 GCF_011077185.1 Oxyura jamaicensis
ACCTTGTCCTATCATTATACACCAGAGTAAAGAGTCCTTTTCCATCCTTTTTATAAGACCTCTTTAGGTACTGAAAGGCCACAATGAGATCTCCCTGAAGCCTTCTCTCCTCCAAACTGAATACAGAATCATAGACCCATCCCCAGCTCTCTTAGCCTTTCTTCATAAGAGAGGTGCTTCAGCCCTCTGAGCATCTTTGCAGCCCTCCTCTGGACTTGCTCTAACAGGTCCACATCATTTAGAGCTTAGGTTTAAAACTTCTTATATCGATAGTGTGCTTCAACATTTTATTGAATTTCACCCAGTCTTCACCTGGTTTGGAGAAGTTGTAACCATTTAATTATGTTCAGATGAGCCATGTGATGTCTGAAGAACAGAAAGTCCCATTAATGAAACTGAGTTTCCAAAGTTTAACTACTCTATCCTCTTTTTCTACTGCAGATTTTCTAAGTGGGAAAGTTTCTACTATGTGAAATTGCAAAACCTTTTTGCTGTCTATTCTGGTCACTTTATTGCCAAGAGTGTGTTTCATAATAAAATAGTAGCAGCTCAAGGTAAGATTGACCTTGACAATTAACTATTACATAAAGGGGAAAGAAGCATGTCTTGACCTATGAAGCAGTAGCTTAAGATCAACAATCTTGTTTCTGGAATTAATGTCCAGGGTGTCTATGTACCTATTCTGTAACATCCAGTTTATTATTATGTTTTTTTTTTACACCTACTGGTAAACATACAAGCCAAATTGTATGTTTATGCTTCAATGCAAATTGTATGCTTCAATGACTTTTGAATAAAAGACCAAACGAAATAGATTTTAGGAAATTCTGAGACAGTACAAGTCATCTGGATATATATTTAAAAAAAAAAAAAAAAATGTCCTGATACCTTTACATTAAAATGCATTTTTAAGTTTAAGACCTCATATATATGCTGCATTATCTTTGAGCCAAATTTAAGAGTGATTTACTGTCTTTTCAGAGTAGTAGGCTTATCAGTTCATAAATTTATGCTACAACAACTTTCCCAAGAGATTGCTCCCTACCTAAAGGAAATCCTGAAAAACACTGTTCAAAATCAGTAATTATGGTCCTCTTTGTAATTTGCCATGTAAAATAATCTTGTTGAAATATGCTTTCTTGTACCCTGCCTAGATAGTTAATTCTTTTCAAAGAGAATGCTTAGCTGAGTTATGTTATTAATCAAAGTCCATGCCTCCAGCAACCATTTCTACAAGAAAATAAAATAAAATGTAGAAATGGTACAAAGCAAAATGAAGCTGTAATACGAAAACTGTGCACAATCCTGATCCTTTTGATCCTACCTTACAGGAAAAAAAAAAAAAAAAAAAAAAAAAAAAAAGGTTTTATTGCCAACATTACTGTATAAATTAGCTCTCTGGATTGCAAGATGGTAATGTTGAAGGCAATTTCTAACAACAGTGAGGACTTAAGTTTGCATTTCGTAATTTAATGTCCTTAATTTATCAGTTGGTTGAGATTATTATTCAATAGTCCTATACATTAAAACAATTCAATTAAAGTAACTTTTTAGTTTTCTGCCACGTGGGTTGGTACTAGAGTTGATTTCTTCTTTTTGGAAGAGACACATAGCACTTCTCAATTTGTAATATATTTGCAGACAAGAAATAATTATTTTTCCATCTTGCTGATAAGCAAGGCCATCTTGCTGTTTCTGCCCAAAATATTACCTTCACAAGTTGAAGTTTTCTGGCAATATTACATGAAAAAAAATACTCTGGCAATATTGCATCTCTGCCAACATAACATGGTTGGCTAAACTAAGTGTAATCAAAAAAGGAAATGGAGAAATTTGGCAATGTCCACTTCAGGACAGAGAAAAGAGGTGGCTTGGATGCAGCAGTTTTAAGAGCTAAATTTGGTATTTGTTTAATGAGGAATTTCTGTGAGGTTCTTTTTTGGTTTTAATAGCTGTAAAGGGTTTATTTATTTATTCATTTATTCTGTTGTGGTAAAAATTATTCTGACAGCCCTGGAAATGCTATTAAAAGTAGCAAAAAGGGAGTGAGGGGGGTGGGGAGGGGGGAGGTCTGAGTCCTTTCTACAATCTAGTGCTGTAAGGACTAACCTCAGAGAAAGAACAAGGAACAGGAGTTGGCCATCTATATGAATGAGCAGAGTGAAAGTCTTTGAAATTACATTGCTATTGCATAAATAAAAATAAGAGTGAATAGAGAGGAGAGAGAGCCATGTCAGCATATGGGAAAACCCAGATCTCTGTGTGCTCAAGACAATCCTACAAGAAGGAAAGAATACATTCTCAGGTGCCCTCTCATCATTTTGGGCTTAGGACTTGGACTTACACCACAGGATACTCCTGCTAAACTAATTAAGCACTTTCTGTTCCAAGGGTAGTCTGAGAAGATGCAGGTAAATGTGAGGAACATTTTCACTAAGTGCTGGAGTCCTGAAGTCTTTTATGCTACTGTCCATCTCTGTGCTTCTGACAGCAGAGAGGCATTCAGCAGGTTACCTGGGCCAGCTTTTAGCATTCCTGCAATAACTGCATTAAAAATAGAAGTAGTGAGCTCTTCTCCTACAGCTTGCTGTCCACTGATCTTCCTTCCCTACCTCCATGGGTCTTGGCTCAAGATAGTGAGTCGTATAAGCACTGCTTCTTCCAGGGACATTCCAAGTGAACTTTCATTTTTCTTCTATTTACATAACTTCATTTTCAAATTTAGTTCACTTTCTCACCAGAAACTCTTTCTTTTTTAATGGACCGTATCATAATGAAAATTACAAATCCTTTGCACCTAAAAGCAAAGGAATTCATTTAGTTAATGCAGGACTAGGCAGATAATGTGTAATAATTATGGCTAATGTGTCACAAGAGGCAATAAATACAGATAGTAAGATGTACAACAGACATTTCCAGTAATGTGAAATATATTCCTTGTATCTCTTTTAGTTCATTTCAGTATGTAAATTTATCCTTTTAAGGCTATGCAGCTGTTGTCAGATTAAAAATGTATCTGCAGCCTACTAAGATACAGCACAATTTTCCATCAATAATCTTCACAGAGAGGAAACAAACAGAATTAATAAATTCAGAATATTCACTGGAAATAATATACCACTCCATTATGAATCTACAGATGTGTAAAATACATACACACTAACCTACATTCATGGATGCATGCATATTTGCTTTTGTGAAGGACCAGGTGCTCTCTAGGGTGACGATATGTCTTTTAGGAAGCTGATCAGAGTCCATTTTCTTCTCTGCCCATTGATTGTGTGAAATGCATCAAGCAAAACAAAAGCGCTTTGCTTCTAATTATGCATTATTATGAATTTCTAATACAAAGTTAGAATGGTATCTGAAGTAAATGGGTGAAATCCTTTGAGGGTTTTTCACCAGCATATAATTTTATTAGAATTCATTAAATCACTGTAGAGGGAAAAAAAAAAAAAAAAAAAAAAAAAAAAAAAAAAAAAAAAAGGAGGCTTTTTCCTCTTTGCATTTATGTTAGCTACTTCATATTAAATACCTGAAATATTTTTCCAAAGTTTTTCTTCCTTGTCTTTCATGATGGTTTGGCTTGCTATTCATAGCAAGGCAATACCAATTGGATATAAAATTTCAATGAAAATATTCTCAAGTTCTGAAGAGATACAAGTATGGCTTTGTATCTCATTTCTGCACTCTACTGAATGTGGTTTAGCTCTGTTTAAAATAATGTGTATGTACGGCAGTAAAATATTGAAGGACTGGCACATATTAAATATTTGCTGCAGTCTCAAAATGAAATCCAGTTGTATACTTTGGCATAACAAAGCTTTAACACTTAGCTGCAAAAGTTCAGTAGTTTCATAGGGGTTTTGTGCCCTTTTTATCCTGTCTTATTTCATTGTTGCTATAACTCAACAGCACTGAAATTTGAGGAAGTTCTGTGTAATCTCACCATTATTATTATTTACTGCATTTTCTCTTTTGCTTTTGTACTGAATTGTAGTTCTCCTGGAATCAAATGCTTCCACCTGAGTCATAATGCTGATAGTGATTGACACTTGGAATGTGTGATGCACGGGTAACTCAACCCTTCATAACAGTGCCTCTTCTAGACAGAGAAAATTTTGGAAATAAGTAACCAATGAGTCTTTTGACACAGTCATCTTTTGCTACAACGTTAAGAAAAATCTTGGTTTGCTACAGTGGTGAAAAAGTGGTTTACATTTCTGTAATCATCTGTGTACTGTTATTTAGGAGGTTAAAGATGTGAGGAATTTGAGGAAGTCTGTTTCATGGCAAAGCATAAGAGCTCCAGAGAGGGTTGCTTCATTTGCCAAGTCAAGCAATGAAATTGTGCAAACTTACGTGATGGAATCCTTTGGGGACAGGCATAAATTTTATCATGCTGCAGCTATTGGGCTGCCCATGCTCAGTATGTTTTTTTGGTTTAAGCTGAAGATGAAAGCTCTTTTAAGAAGGAGAAAAAAAAAAAAAAAAAAAAACAGCTTTTTGGCATTATGAATGTTTAAGAAATATTGATTTGGAAATAGCCTGAATCCTATTGTTCCTTCAGAAATACAGAGGTTTTTTTGAGAGCCTAGGATGAAATATTGTGATATTTGGTTTAATCAGTGTCCTAGCATTGATTAAAAATTGTTCTAGGTAGATGTTGACAGAAGATAACAGTCTGACATGTAAAAGTTTAAGTCAGGAAAGGAAGTAACAGTTTTTGTCTTCTCCATCACACATGAGGAACAAGATACTCTTAATAAAAATATTTTAAAGTTTTTTTCCCCTAAAAAAAAAAAAAAAAGCCCTTTCTAATTAGCACTACTTCTAACATCCGCATAGATGAGAAGACAGTCGTTACACAGTCTTCCGTTTCCTTTCTATAGAGAAAGAATCTATACATTGTTGAGTCTCTGTCCTCTCTGAAACTGCAGGAAGTTTCAAGGCCTTTTGGTCTTACATCTCAAATGGAACAAAATGGATAGCAAAACTGAGCCAGAATGTTTCATACATCTGTTGCAATTTCTTACAAAATATGTTGCAAGTACTTTGACCAAAACCTTGTAGACCATACAGATTGATTTCATGTTTTCTAAGTGTGTTGAGTCTGTCTGGGATGGAGTCACCTTTCCCTGCAGCAGCCCACACAGTGCTGTGCTCTGCACTCATAGCTGGAACAGCACTGGTATCACTCCAGTGTTGTGTCTATTGCTGCATAGTGCTGGCACAACATCAGAACTCCTTCCAGGCCCCCAAGAGCCAGAAGGCTGGGGGTGGGCAATTGATGGGGAGGGGACATCACCAGGGCAGCTGACCTAAACCAACCAAAGGGATATTCCATAACACCTGATGTCACACTCAGCAATAAAAGGGGAGCTCTCGTGGGGGAGGGTATCTCCTGAACAACCGGTACGCGTTTTGAGGCCCTGCTTCCCGGGACGTGGCCGAGCATCGCTCGTTGATGGGAAGTAGAGAATAACTTTTTTTCTTTCTCTCTGTGCTTCCGCGCGGCCTTGTTGTTTCTTTTGTTTCTCTTTCTCCCCATTCCCCTTTCCTTTAATTAAATCATTCTCATCTCAAACCTCGAGCTCTTTGTGTTGTCTTTTCTCCCCCTTCCTCTTTGAGGAGGGGAGGAGTGAGAGAGCGGTTGTGGTGGAGCTCGGCTGCCCACTCGAGTAAAACCATCACACTAAATGCCTCACAGAAATCAAGATTTTTTCCAAATTCTCATTAAAAATTTGGAAACATTTTGTCATCTCCATGCGTTATCTGAAGTGGTAGACTAGACAGTTGTTGTTAATCACAGGTATAATTCTCCTCTAACATTTTGACTAGCTTCTTTTTCTGACATTAGGAAGGGTCAATAAATAGCAATTAACTTTTCAAACAGGGGCACTTAAGAGGATCCTAGATCTAAAATTAGACCTCTCAGTTAAAAAATCTTGCCTCAGAACTTAAATGCTTGGATTTCCCTTGCTGGTACTAATGCTATTAATAAACCTCAGGGCCTTAAGCTCTCTTCTTATACGTTCTCTTCTTCTCCCCTGTGAAAAGAGTGTTCCAGATGAATCCTCTTGCCTTATCCTTGATATAGGATATATCCTTGATATATAGGATATAGGATATATAGGATATAGGATATCCTTGATATAGTTGGGCTATACCCACTGCATTCCTTCTTTATTATAACAGATTGCAGTGCAACTTTGGTAATTGCGAGAGACAGCTGGGTAGTGGGGCTTCAAATGTTATGGGAGGAAGCAATTCCTTCTGACAGTATCCTGACTCTTCCCTTCTTATATTTTTATGAGTGCAGTTCTTTTGGAATGGGTGCCACATTCGTTGATGAAGCCATTTCTCACAGATTCTTTTAGTTTTTCTTGCAATGTTTCTTTGTCATTTGATTAATACTTTTACCATATACTGCCCTAATGACATTTCTATAGGAAATGAGTATTTTAACGAGTATTTGAGTTGTGTCAAAAGTAAAAAATGTCTAGGAAAGATGTTTTTTTGTTGTTGTTGTTTTATGTTCTGATTATGACTCTCTTTTTGAATGCTTATCCCAGCTTGTCCTTCAGCTCTCAGTCTGAGATGCCTTTCATTCTTTGGAGATACCATTTTTAAATCATAATGAGCTGTTGTCTGCTTGTAGTACCCTGGCAGATTTTCCTCACCATCAGTTTTTCTGCCTCTGTTGTGACAACAATTCCTGGGGAGAAATTATATATATATATATATATATATATATATATATATATTATCTCTTGGGACGTACCTTCTTTGGGTTTTCTTTTGTCCTCGGAAGAGAGAAGGACTTTCATTGTGCACCTCCCCAGAATGTTTGAGGGCACTATTCAGATATCTAGCAGAGTATTCAGCTCTGGTAGGTATCAGGTACCCTAATCCCAAACTGTTATATTCCATTTGCTCAGGGAATCGGTGAGGGATTGTCTATGTTTCCAAACCTCAGAGTGTTTAAGGACTGTCTGTATTTTTATCCAGATATGAATACCCCAAAGTATCACTTTTGTCTATGAACAATATGGACTTCAGCCTTTCTTATCTAGTCAGTTTACTACTAGTTCACTCACTGTCAAAGGTTTTATTAAAACATGCATGGTGGTGAAAGTCTCAGTTTTCATAACAAATGGGACCATAATAATAATTGGTACTGTTATTTAAAATGTTACTTTTAGTAATTTTCATTCTTATTGAAGAAAATGTTACCCCCCAAAAAAGTGATTTTGATTAATACTTTGCTTTTTTCCTTTTGCTGCTGTTTTTAAATATGAATAAAATTTACAGTTATGATTCATAAAAAGTCTTTCACTGGTATTTTAGAAATTTTAGATTAGTTATTTCTTGCTCTAAAAATGCCAGTCATAAATTCTGTAGCAGGCCTGTGATTTCCCCTTCTTTCCAAATTGCCACAGTATTTTGATCATTTGGTATTTTGAGCCATGCTTTAATGTAAGCATTTGATTTATTTCTGGACAGGTTTATAAAAGTTATGGAATTCACGGTGAATAGCAGAACAGTTCAGCTGATTCTGCTACTCCAGCATGCCTGAAATTTGCAAGTTTTCTTGAATATGGCAGTGGAACACTAACTGGATTTATAATACAGTATAATTATTTTGTTTCAAATATAAATGAATGGCATGAAATTAGGTAACAGTGATTGAAGTCTTCCTGAGAAGTGTAAATCTAGTGCTTTGCAGAACTGGGCAGTTTTTCTTCTTGGAGGAGTAGTGCAAATATTTTAGTTCTTCATTCCAAAGATACCTGAATGAAGACCCATGGTTTGCACCATTATTCACTGTTGCTGCCAAGTAATTCTGCATGCACTGCATGAAAAAGGACTTGCCTATTACAGAAGAATGGATATTGTGTAAGTTTGGTCTTCCTGAAGTTGCACATTTATATTAGAATTGGTTGTTGTGGTTTATATGCAAATGTAATAAATAGTTATCCTGGCATACTACTTTCCATTTCAGCTTTTCTCTTTCATGCATAATCTTAGTTTAAATGGTTCCATTTAATTATTGTAGGAAATGGATGAATGGCCTTAGGAACTGTGAAGCAAAAGTTTAATTTAATTTAATTGCATTTATATAATGTTACCTGTCTGAGATGAAATTTCAAATACCACTGAGAACAAAAAAAAAAAAAGAGAAAAAAAAAAAAAAAAAGACACTAATTAATCTAACGGGATAATAATTGGGAAAAAAAAAAAAAAAAAAAAAAAGTGTTTTCCCACTTGTTGATAGCTAAATTTGGACGAAATAGCAAGACTGGCACAGACCTTTAACAGGGAGCAAACACCAAGCAAGATAAGTACGAACTGAAATGGTAACAAAAAGGTCAATGGAAAACAATCTTGGATATGAAACAGGCAAATGATAATTGTCTAGCTTCGTTGTGGTTGCCCTTCTATTATCTATCAGGAGGGCCAACCATATCCTGGGGTGTATCAAGCATGACATTGCTAGTCAGTTGATTGTCACTACTCTGCCCTGCGTCATTGTGTCATCTTGTCATTGCTCTACTCTGCGCTGATGTGGCTTCAACTTGAGTGCTGTTTGCAATTCTGGGTACCCCAGTGCAAAAAGGACATAAAACTGTTGGAGATTGTCCAGAGGAGGGCGATGAAGATGGTGAAGGCCCTAGAGAGGAAGACATATGAGGAGCGGCTGAGGTCATTTGGCCCATTCAGCCTGGAGAAAAGGAGGCTGAGGGGAGACCTCATCTCAGTCTACAACTTCCTCGTGAGGGGGAGTGGAGAGGCAGGCACTGACCTATTCTCCTTTATCACCAATGATAGGACCCGTGGGAACTGTGTCAAGCTGAGTCAGGGGAGGTTTAGGCTGGACATCAGGAAGAGTTTCTTCACGGAGAGGGTGGTCTCACACAGGAACAGGCTCCCCAGTGAAGTAGTCGCTGCACCAAGCCTGTCTGAATTTAAGAAGCGTTTGGACTGTGCACTTAGTCACATGGTCTAAACTTTTGGGTAGACCTGAACGGTGCGAGGAGTTGGACTTGATGATACTTATAGGACCCTTCCAATTCGGGATATTCTGATTCTATGTTTCTATTAAGTTGCTTTCACCACATCTTCCCTTGCTTATTGCCTTCCAACTATTATCAGTCAGTCTGAAAAACATCCTTGAAGGCCCACTACCATTTTTGGTCTCTTAGACAACCCTAGTTCTTGGCAATACACAAAGGGGAAGTGATGCAAATTCCTCAGTCTTGTAAACAAACCAGGGACCAGAGGGGTTTTAGTCCTCTGGAAGATAATAAAATGAAGCATGTCTAACTTGGCCACTGAACTGTGGGAACTGAGAGAAAAGATGAAGACAGAGACTAGACTGGTTTTTAACTATGATGGGTATAGAGGTATCAGTTTCATCAGATTTAGATAGAAGCAGAAACCAGTTTGGCAAAGTTGCCTTACAATAATTCAAAAATGCATTTAAAAATAATTAGTCTTAGTTGCATCATTTCAAGGCTCAGATGATAAGTTCCCAGTGAAGTCAATGTTGATGAAGTAGAATAAAATTGATAGACCTCGCTTTTGGTCTCTTCTTGAGAAGACCTACAGGTAACATTTATTTCTTTTGCTGATAATTTTAATGATAGACAGCTGTCTAGTGGCTGTCTAGTGGAGACAGTCCATTTCTTTGTTTTCTAATAACATGTGCAGAAAGAGGGAGGTGCGGGTGAGGCATCAAACTTTTCTACTGTAGTACCTAAATGACTGTGGGCTTTAAGTATTGCCTTTTATTTCATGGACTGTTTTTGTTTGTTTGTTTGTTTGTTTCCTAATAGAGTATTTATTTATATTCTACTGAACCATGAACAAAACCATGCCAGGCACATCACCGATTTGTAAACAAGGAGTTTTGTTTGTGGCTTTAGCTCTTCAGATACTTATGAAATACAGCAAGAGACAGCTTATAGACTCTCCTCTTCCCTTAGGAAACTTTGTTTTGCTACCCAAAAGAGAATAGATAGACATAGAGAAATGTATTTCTGTGTTGTCTGCATAACAGCCTGTTTTAGCTTTACATGGCAAGGTTTAGATACTGGGAAAGCTGCAGGGAAGGCCCTTGTGGGCAGAGCATGGCTGCTGCCCCATGTCAGAGCAGAGCCATCTTCAACTGCTGCAAAAGGGACCCACAACTGGCCAGAGCCAAGCCATGAGCGATGCTGGGTGGGCCTCTGGGAGAGCTCCAGGCATGCAATAGCAGTTCCCCTGTGGCCTGTGGAGAGGCCCCTGGTAGAGCAGCCCATGGGTCCCACATGGAGCAGATCTCCATGCTGCAGCCCGTGGAGGAGCACCCAGTGGAGCAGGTGGATGTGGGCTGGAGGAGGCTGCAGCCCATGGAGAGCCCCTCGCAGGAGCAGGCCCTGGGCCAGAGCTGCAGCCTGTGGGGAGGAGCCCACACAGGAGCAGGAGCAGAGAGTGACCATGAAGGAGCAGCAGAGACAAAGTGTTACAGGCTGACTGAAACTCCCATTCCCCATTCTGTGCTGCTGAGTGAGAAGTAGAAGAGAGCAGGAGAGGAAGGTGTTTTTTCTTTGCTTTTAGTTCTCGCTGCTCTGTTAGGTAATAAATTAAATTAATCTCCCTATGCCAAATGTGTTTTGCCTGTGATGGTGATTGGTGAGTGACTTTTCTGTCCTTATTTTGACCCACAATGAAAAATGAAGACCAAGCACAAGGGAATGTGAAGGATTTGACTCCTTTTATCTGAGGGCATCTAGAAAGGTGGTAAATTGAGGCTGAAAGGGTGAATCTACAAAAAGTACAAACACTCTGACCATCTACAGGTAGAAACTCTGATTAAACTGCTCTGCAACGCCCCTTTGGCTGACATCAAAGTCTAAAAAAGCTGGCACTGATTTCAGTGGTGGTTTGGTCATGCTAATTCCAGAGAGCATGATCTGACTTTTACATGTTCTTATGTGAGCATGCTCTGTATGCTTCCAGAGAAGGAAGGATGTATGCATCAGTTTTGTGTTTTCTAGAGATCAGAGCAAAACAAGGCCTTCCCTTATCTTCAATCCCTATCCCTATCCCTAATCTTTGAACTAATTAAAAAATATAATCAGTTAAATCTTGGATAACATTTTCAAAATCACTGAATTTGGTATAGTTAGTTCAAAATTTAGAAACTGAAAGCAGCCCGTTCCAACATCACAGAGCCTTAGTTAACACTTTTTTTTTTTTTTTTTTTTTTTTTTTTTTTTAAAAAGTGTTTTTTTACATGTTTGTCTAAGAAAAGAGAAACTGCAGCTTTAAAAATTCATAAATATCTCACCACATGTGTGAGGTTAGCGTATATGTTACACTGTTACTGTAACATATATATACTTTGTTAGGATATAATAAAACTTTAAGTGCATTTTTGTAGTGGCTTCATTTTTCTCTGTTGGATTTGCAGAACCTAGACTGAGAAATACATCATTGCCTCATGTACCATGTAGCACTCCACTTGTGCATTCTTTGATGTGGGTAAGTAGGGATTAACCGAATACTACCTGAGCTTTAAGCTTACACTGAAATATGGACTCTGGATATATTTTCAAACAAACACTTTGAAAAAGACCTGTTAATTTGGCTACAAATACTGAGGACATAGATTGCTCTATGCAGAAATCAGGATCTCTCTTTTTCTTTTATTTATTATATTTTTTTCCCCTTTGGAAGCACAATATAAATTTGTTAGATGACCCTGTTTGCAAATGACACCTTTAACTGGAGGGTTCAGGTCAGATGTATTTTATTTTCACATGGGCTTCTCTCTGAATTCCGCCTGTGAAACCATTACTGTTCAGTTAGTACTGGGAATATACATGTTCTATTCATGTGGAAAACGAAAAACAGCAACATCTTGCATTGTAACCTTATAAGAGTTTTGTAGTCCTCTTCACTATCATCAGCTGTTTTAATTATATCACCATTGCTTCAAGGAGATAAATAGAACTTTATTAATATAGAACAGAAGAGGTTTTAGCATGTATGCATATCTTTATTTTCTGCTTGTCATCTCTTCACGTATTTAACATGTAATTTAAATTTCAGTCTATATCTCAGTCATACATAGCACCATGCATAAAGCATTTGTTTATGAAAAAAATGTGCACTGCCATTCATTTCACATCTCAGGTCTGCTCTCCTGTCATGGATTGAGTACCCTATGGCTCCAGATTCAATATCACAGTTGTTTTCCTCATAAGTTTTGTTTCTGCACAACTGGTTGTATGTCTTTTGATGTATCTGAATCAAAAAGACATATTTTGAGATTTGCTGTCCTTAGTAAAAATTAAAAGCTCCATGAAACATAATATTTATAAATATATTTAATTTAAAGCATATATTTTAGGCTGCTTTAAAGATATGATGAAACTGGCTGATGGTGGGAATATTAAGGGGTTGAAGGGTAAAGAATTCTTTTTGCTTACATCTTCATGGTATGAAGAAAGCTAAAATGCAGAGAATATGAAATATCTGCCATTCGACACATAAATATTTAAATATTCCTTATTTTGTGTCAGCATACTCCTGATGCATGCTCAACTGCTCTGTCATATTTATCTCCCCTGAACTATAAAATGTCTTAAACAAAAAGAATACTTAAAAAATAAAAATAAAAAGTGTGGTTTTGTTCATTGCTGAGGAGTCATTCAATTAAGAGCAAGTCTGATTCATCTAAAAATAACAAGAAATGCTGTCAGCACTGTCTGTTATTAGTAATTGATACATAACAGCCTATAGAATCTGTGTGATGTGGTAGGTCAGTCTTACTTTCTTTGAAAAATATTAGCTTGGTAGCCCAAAAAGTTAAGTCTTCTGCTCTCTCTCTCTCTCTCTCTTTTATTTTTTTTTTTTTTTTTTTGATGGAGGTAATCTGAAACAAAATATATTTTGGGGTCTAAATTAATGTAATATTTCTTTCTTTCTGCATCTAATTGTAATGAAGAAATATTTATTATTTCTGTGTTTCATGGCCTTGAATGCACTCTTCGCAAGGTATATAGTTATTGTCTATAACATGAATGAGCCATATTCCATGGAATATGGATTATAAGCTATATGAGATAATTCAATCACAGGTATTGAGCAGTAACAACTTTCAAACATTGCAGACTGATCACAATTACAAGCAAGTAATATCCTTATTCTAGCCAATAATTTATATGTGAAATAGTTCACGGATAGGATCATATTTCCCTGTCCATTTATGTGGTATTTCTCTCAGTACGGATATAGTCTTTCTTGGTGTTTGATACAACACAAGAAAACAGTAGAAAAGGTAATTAGGATGAACTAATTAGGTTAACAATTACAGTATAATAGTAGATTGATGCGCTTCTTTTCAAAGTGGAATAAAAGAAATATCAATTTTTTCTTAGGGCAGTATTATGGTGTATTTATATTAGGTAAGTCCAAGTTAATTGAGTAATTTAATTTTTGGATTTATTTATTTATTTATTTATTTATTTGCATGCTGTTAAATAGGAGCTTTGAATTTAATAGGTACTTGGAAGCTTTTTAATATCATCATGGTATTAGTGAACACTTTAATAGTTAGAAGGATGTTTTTGCAAACAGATGAAATGTAACTGAAAACTTATATTTATATTTCTTTTGATGGTTTGTTTTTACTTCAGATCCTGTGATATTTCATATAATGAATGCATAACAATAGAGAGCACTAAAAATATTATCCTGAAATGTTTGTCCAAAAAAAAAAAAAAACATCAAAACAAAACAAAACAAAACAAAACAAACAAACAAAAACAAACAAACAAAAAAAAAAACACTTGATTTTAGTGCTCAACATTTCTCTCGTCTTAATTCTTCTCAAAGCACTTCTTGCCTCTTCCTGGTTTCCTATATAAGCCAGACTAATTTCAGAAGTTCAGAACAATCTGTAAAAGTATATCTTGGGAAAGTAATGGTCACTTGATCAGATAGATTGAAGAGGGTTATACACTTCTGAATCTGACCTGAGGAAAAATTACAATTGCTTTAGAAAAATTTAGAAATATTATGTGAAATTCAGGTTGGAAATTAGGAGACATTTCTTCTCAGAAAGAGCAGTCAGGCATTTGAACAGGTTGTCAGGGGAGGTGGTAGAGTCACCGTCCCTGGGGATATTTAAGGAAAGGTGCTCAGGGACATGGTTTAGTGAGTGATATTGGTAGTAGGGTGATGGTTGGACCATATGACCTTGGAGGTCTTTTCCAGCCTTAATTATTCTTTGAAATTAGAGAGGAAAATGAAAAAAAAAAAAAAAAAAAAAAAAAAAAGGCTAGAAATAAGAAGTTTTTGGCATGAAAGAGGCTTCAAAGCTTTAACTGAAATAAAAAATGAAAGCAATCCCATTATACAGGCAATTCCAAAATGTCTAACAAACTTAATTTCCTTCTACAAAAAGATCACCCAGCTAGTTGACCAAAAGAAGCCAGTCAATGTAATATTTCTGGATGGATTTGAGTAAACCTTTTGATAGTGTCTCTTACAGTGCCCTTCTGGACAAAATAACCAAAATACAGTTAGATAAAAGCATAATAAGATGGGTGAACGATTGTCTGACAGGTTGGGCCCAGAGGATTCTTGTAAATGGGGTTACATCAGGCTGGTGACCTGTCACTTAGTGGGGGCTCCATTTTGTGACCAGTCCTCTTCAATGTTTTCATAAACAATTTAGATGAAGGACTTGAAGTTTTTTTGAGCAAGTTTGCAGACAATAGCAAATTAGGTGGAGCTATTGATTCCACTGAGGGGGGTAAGGACTTGCAGAGAGATCTGGACAAATTAGAGAGCAAGGCAATCACTGACCATGTGAAGTTAAACAAGAGCACATGACAGATTCTGCACCTGGGAAGGGGCAACCCTGTTACTGACGGGGGGATAGGATGCTGCAGAGCAGACCCACAAAATAAATAAATAAATAAATAAATAAATAAATAAATAAATGGGGGGAGGGAGGGAATCAGGGGGTTTTGATTGACAGCAAGCTGAACATGAGCCAGCAGTGTGCCTTGGTGGCCACAAGGGCCAACTGTACCCTGGGTTGCATCAGACACAGCATTGCTAGCCAGTAGAGAAGGGATTGTCCTGCTCGACACTGGTGCAGCCTCACCTTGAGTACTGTACGCAGTTTTGAGTGCCACAGTATAAGATATAAAACTGTTAGAGAGTGTCCAAAGGATGGCAACAAAGATGGTAAAGTGTCTAGAAGGGAACACATATGAGGAGCTTCTGACATTCTTTGGTTTATTCAGCCCAGAGCAGAGCAGACTGAGGGGAAGCCTCATGGTGGCCTGCAGCTCCCTCACGAGGGGAACAGAGGGGCAGGTGCTGAGCTCTGCTCTCTGGGGACAGCAACAGTACCCGAGGGAATGGCATGGAGCTGGGGACAGGGGAGGGTCAGGCCAGGTGTTAAGGAAAAGTTCGGCAACCAGAGGGAAGTCAGGCACTGGGACAGGCTCCCTAGAGCAGTGGTCACAGCACTGAGCCTGAAGGAGTTCAGAAGGCATTTGGACAGCACTCTCAGACACATGCACATGATCTGGTTGTTGTTGTTGTTGTTGTTGTGTGGTTGGTTGGTTTGGTTTGGTTTGATGCTTTTCTTTTTTTTTTCTTTTTGGGTGGTCCACTGGGGACACAGGAGTTGGACTCTATGATCCCAGTGGGTTTCTTTCAACTTGGATATTCTATGATTCTACCACAGACACTTTCCTAGTTACCTGTCAGCTTCTAACTTTCAGGGTAGTTCTTTCCACAGCTTTCAATGCTCTGTTTCATTTTGAGTATCACCCACAGGTCTGAGGAGTGGCAATTTCCACATTGGAAGCCAAAAGCTAAGCTCTTATTAAATTAAGTGAGGCCAGGATTTTATCCACAAATTTTGTCTGTATTTTCTAGTTACCTGTGTTTTTATTCATTATTTCATTATTTGTATCTTCATATTTAATTGTTCTGTAGTTTGTTCATCTTAATTGTTCTGTAGTTTCCAGTGTGCTGCAGGCTGATATTCCTGAAGAGCTTTAGACACTGCTTGAAGAATTTGTAGGGTCAGGAATCTATAAAATGAAAAAAAAAAATCATTTTGTTCTATATTTGAATTATTAATGAAGGCCTGACATACCCCATAACAAAAGCCACACCTATAAATATTCTTTCTCAAGTATGAAGTTTCCCCCCTTACCATACAATACTGTATAAGACTGAATACATATAATAAACTGTTATGAAGACAGAGATAGGTTGGGTCACCCTTTTGAAAAGGCTATAAAGCCTTAACTTTAATAAAATACAACTGAAAATCAGTTTTTCATCTTACCATTACTTTTCTTTGTTCCCAAAAATTGAATTGCATTTTTAAGGTACATTGATATCTGGAGGCTGAAACTAATGCAGGCTTTTGATAAGTCATTTAGACTTTTTTTAAAATCTCTAGGAAGTTGTACCTGTGATTGGGTTTAGCTTAATACAGGATAATGTAATCCTACTACTCAAATGTTTGATATTATTTTTGCATTTGTAATTGAGACAAATGTTTTTCAGCATTTATTCATTGAGTTAGACTCTGTAGAAATGGTTCTTTTCTTAAATTATTGTGAAATACAAATTTATTTTTCTCAAAGTGTTTTTAGTTTTAGTCCATCTGATTACTATATTTACAGAAGGGAAATAAAATTGTACATCTGAAAATCTGTTGTGAGCTAAGCTTGATTTTATATGGGGATCAATTGCTTAGGTACTAAATGTCTAACATACCCATGCATAACATACAGGAAGGTGAACTTGGTAAAAGGATGAGAAATTTCTCTTTCTGAACCTCTGAATGCCACAGACAGCACATTTATGAAAACATGGAGGAAACCCATCCTGTATAAAATAAAAAAATTTATGCTTAGAAAGCTTACCGCAGCCTTTCCCCGCTCCCCCCCCCAGCCCGGCGGATAGACTTTCTGCATAAAATGTAATTAATGAAAATCATTCATATTTTTTAACCTTGAAATTAACAGTCTTCCCAAAATGGGCATGTTTTCATACCTCTTGTTTCCATCCGACATTTGTAACAACTTCATTTTGTGATTTCACGCTCAGTGCTATGGGATGCAAACTAATAGGCACTTGTCAGTAAATTGGTAGGTGCTGGCAACAGCTTACCAATCTCCCACTCATATTAGCAAAAGACAAATTCCCATGAAAAGTCTGCAGAAACAATTTCTGCCTTTTTCAGGAGACATATATGTTGTGATCATATATGCAACAGACAAAGAAAGGATTCCTAATATAATATGTCTTTTCATAAAGCAATGGTAAGGCTTACTTTCTTGTACCATTCATTACCAGTAGGTCAGGAGAAAGAAAGAAAGAAAGAAAGAAAGAAGGAAAGAAAGAAAGAAAGAAAGA
>NC_048926.1:70015197-70018587 GCF_011077185.1 Oxyura jamaicensis
GAAAGAAAGAAAGAAAGAAAGAAAGAAAGAAAGAAAAGAAAGAAAGAAAGAAAGAAAGAAAAGATCTTTTATTGTTCCAAGCAAAAATTGTCTGTCTTTGAGCTTGAAAATATCTTTAAAATTGCTAATTTTGGTTTTCTTTGTCCCTGATTGGTAGAAAGTCTGAGTTCTGTTTGGCTTTGTAAGGCAGATTTGCTTGGCAATGCATGTTAATAACCAATTGACCTACAAGGAATAGCAATGAGATAAAGACTTAAATAATGTAGTAGAGGAGGTCAAATTGTATCTCTGTGAAGAGTACATGGGTGAGTACTAACAGGAGTACCCCATCCATTTAGCCTGCATCCTAAAGAAACTTGTCATAGCAGAAGGCAGCATCAGCTCCAGTGTTTCCTGTCCCTCATGTGGGGATAGGAGCACTAAATACTTAAGAGTTTCTATTCCCTAGTTACAGGAGAAAGCAGTGGTGCAGCAGCACTGGAAATCTGGCAAGCTCCCTGGCCATATGATACTCATATTCTTACATCACATGGAATAAATCTGAGGCTTGTAACAGTCTAAAAGAAATGTATCTTTTGAGAACTCCTTGTGTGGCAGTGAGCATCCCACTCACCAGCAGATTTGAGGTTTTGAAGGAAAGATGAGTTATGCCTCATCTGTTAGATTCAAAGGGGGGTTAACTCCACAGAACATGGGAACAACCCAGGTAGTAGAGGACAGAATGGGAAGCCATTACCACAGGAAACTTGTCATGATGAAGTGAAAAGTGAAGTGAGGAAAGAGTCAGCAGTAGGTATGAGATCTCACAGAGGCTTAAATGATGGAATGCAAAAAAAAAAAAAAAAAAAAAAATTGCAAGAAAACATTTCCATGTTCATGTTGCATGAGTTATTGCAAAGCAAGCTAGACAAATTCAAAGTTATATGTGCAGTCCCCTTAAAATCAGAGATTTGACCTTCTTAATAGTAACTGTTAAACTGTCACCTGTACATAAAT
The DNA here is from genome assembly GCF_011077185.1 of Oxyura jamaicensis. NCBI lineage: Eukaryota > Metazoa > Chordata > Aves > Anseriformes > Anatidae > Oxyura > Oxyura jamaicensis. The sequence goes on from NC_048926.1 coordinate 70,016,194, forward strand.
TGGAAGAAAACATGGTTTCAGAGAATTCTCTACTGCAACGTTCTTTTTCATTTAAACTTTATCATTCAGGCACTCTGAGGCTTCAAACAGGAAGGCCAGTCTGATTCCCTGAAGAAAGCTTATAGCAGCCAGTGTAAAGTGCTTTGCTGGTTTGAAACCTGAAGGATACTGCCTGGGATGGACAGACTTTTGTGCATTACCTGTGCCTAAAAGAGAAGGGGAAACAAATTTTAAATGTAGTGTTTCGGCTGTCTAGTGGAAGTTTCTATATTCTTTCAAGAACAAACATGATATGCTCTGCAGCTGGATCATAATATATTTATTGTGCAGGTTTTCTTGCAGGTTTTCTTGCAGGTGCGGGGTGGCCAGATCATTGCAAGATGTTGATAGATGCTCAGAGAACAGATGTATATTGCATGCCATCTGTGTTGACATCTTTCAGTCATCTTGAATGCTGGTGTTTCTTGAAGAGACAGTTATGAGAAGATACTTGATCCAGGAATATTTTTGATTTTTTTAAAAGACATGCATAGAGGCCATGCTTTATTGAGCCTGAAATTATGCAATAAGCCATGTATTGTTTGCAGGCTATGAATCTTAGTGGAGTATCATCACTAAATGCTGAAGTAGCTATTAACTAATTAGCTAACTAACTATTAACTAAATTAACTAACTAACTAGATAATCTAGCAGCAGTCTAGCTTTCTGCATTCAAATGTTCCCCTTGAAATCTGCAGGCCTGACTACAGTGTTAAATTTAAACAAACATTTAACACTTTTATGCATCAGAGACCTGTAGACATTATTTCTGTCTGAAAGTTTGCAATCAGTAGTAGTTACTAGTGCAGTATATTCCTGTTGCTCCACAGGTATAGCCTATGAAAATCTTCTGAAGGTATTTGAAAGTCTATAAATTGCTAAAGTATTCCATAAAAAAATCTAGTTATGACACACTATCCTCTTTGTAGACTGAACTTGACAGCCTGGTGATTGCAAAGTGCAACAAAAAATGTGATTCAATTGTGATGCTCTCTGGTATTTTAGCTTTACAGTGCAAGACAAAGATAGGGGAAAAAACAAGTCGTGACAATACTTGAAATGACACATTTCATGTTTATCATCTTTCTTTAGCTAAATAAGACAGCCATGGCATGTACTTCTTTGAATACAGCCTCTAGATATGTAGGATCAGTATCTGTGATCAGACAGACATAGGTTTCTCTGATCCTAGATTCCCTTCAGCCAGCTCTGAGAGACCTAAGAAACCTGGAACTGGTAAACTAGCTTGGAATTCAGACTCTGCTGCTGTGCCAGTAGTGAAAATGTGTATACAGTATTTTAATATCTGATATATCTTGATTAATGTCTTTTGTATGCTGTTTACATCCAATTTCTGGCCACAGTAAGCACTGGCATCCTTTGAATTATGCAAACCAAATCTGGAGTGCAGCCTGGACTCGGACTACCATAATTCTTCTGATAGAAGACGCTGAATAATATTTCTAAGTCACATATAGAAGCAGATATGATGGGAAGAAGCCCTTTATTAAAGAAAAAATAAAATTAAACTAAACTAAAAGAAAGAAAAATAAAATTCAAGGAGATTAAAGCAGACTGTAAGATTTCAAAAATTTTAGTTACTTTTTTGTAAATTCAATCTCAACATTTTACATTCCAGTGTTTTCTTATCAGTAAAAATTATTGAAAATCTGTGACATTTTATGTCCATGTCAGCCTCATAAGTAGCAATAATAGATGTATGACACATCTGTTCTTCCTTATTCCTTATTTCTTCATTTTCTCCTTTTCCAGTTATCTGTTCTTCTGCTTAGGCATGCCACTTCTGACACCTGCATTCTTCCATTATACCCTGTGCATTTTATAATCGGTTTAGGAAATCGTCTGTAATTGGTAACCCTGGCTATAGCTGGATTTAACAAGGAGTAAAAAAGAAGGAGCTGATTTCATGTGATCCAACGGCAATCTGCAGTCTACCACTTTTGCCCATTTTTTTTGTGTGGCAGTATTCATCCCTGATAATCTAGAAGCTGTATTGGCCTTTAATGCAATGCTGAGCAGATTTACTTTGCCCTGAATTTCATAAACCAAGTACTTGGTACACTCATATTCCATGACAGAATAAACTAATAATGCTTCCTGTCTTCAAAAAAATATCTATTTTTGAGCCTTTCGTGACAGTTCCAGGATAATGCTCATAAAGGCATGTTCAGGATGAGCCAGGATCAATGGTTACTGAAAAGGTAACATCTGACAACAGAAAGATTGATGAATCTAAAGATGGAAAAAAAAAAAAAAAAAAAAAAAAAAAAAAAAAAAATAATTATTTCAGATATTGCTTATACAATTGAAAAATCTTTCATTGAGGCACAGAAA
>NC_048926.1:70018687-70018938 GCF_011077185.1 Oxyura jamaicensis
TTTCGATACTCTTGAGATGAGGCACAGAACTTGTGAGCAAATGTTCCCAGTGCTGTGGGGTGACTCCGAAGACATAACTGTGTGCCAAACCTGAGATCCTGCATGAGCTTTGTAAAAGTGGTTTATTTGTGGAAGCCAGGTGGCAGGAGCTGCAAGAATTGCACATATCTGGGGGAGTGTTAAATAAGCATCGGGTGCATGTATAGATCTCCTAGATCATTGTGAATGGTGAAGAGGAAATCCCAATAAGT
>NC_048926.1:70019038-70037010 GCF_011077185.1 Oxyura jamaicensis
TTCCTTCCTTCCTTCCTTCCTTCCCTCCTTCCTTCCTTCTGGGACTTACTGGAATTTACTTCTTCTGACTTAATTTAAAACAGCAAGACAAGATCCATTTCCATTTATATATATATATATATATATATATACATATATATATATATATATAACATTAGATTTAGCTTGTAGCTAGGATTCAGTCTAGAGCCTTTTCAAATATCATTGTTATATAACTCAGTATATCATTTTTCAAGTAACACCATCTCTATTACAAAGAAACAGACAATTGTTTTTAGTTTCATTTTTGAGGTTATTATTAGCATGCAACTGATATATATAATGAATACACTAAACATCTATCTAAACTTTTATTCTTACACTCTTTTTGAAACAAAGTTTCTTTCCAAACCAGTAAGCTTTATTAAAAACATGTATGAGTCTGGAGTGTGTTAGAAATATCTTTCAGCAGGGCTAGCACATCAAACTGTGTCAGCTCTGTTGACCTACTTCTGTTAGATCTGATAGTACAATATTAAAATTAGATAATAAATGTATGATATGGAAAACAAATGGTACTTGCTATAGATACAAACAGTACCCATGCTACCAATCCCATTTTTCTCTCTTACCTGGCAGTGCTGCAGTGTACTTCAATGGTTTTCCAGAAGGCATACATGTCTAAATACAGCCTACCACATTACTGCAAACAGATTTCATAATGGGCTGTGGTCTTTATGCCTAATTGTGATATTTAACTTTGAAAAAATATATATATAAAAAGCCTGGGTTTTTGTAGGAATAGGTCTATTGTTATTTAAATAAAGTCATTTATTTACTGAGTTAGTAAAAGAGCAGTATTTATTCCTCAAATTCTCTTCTTAACTTGGAGGTTTCTGTAGTAGTAGTTTCAGATACTCTGCCCATCTGCAATAGAATGTGTTTCTTCTGGGAACAGAAGACAATATTACAAACATAACTAAAAGATTTCTGTTGTTGTTTTTAATGGAATATGCATTAATTAACAGCGGATACAGCCTAAATAAAATAGTTAAGAAATAAAGTAAAAGTCAAATCCATTTGCTTCTAGCATTTCTACATAGATCATATTGACATCTAATGATTTTCCAAAGGAAAGAGTTGAAGTAAGACTTTTCTAAACTGAGCTAAGGAAGAAATCTGGAATTTTTATGGTCAAGTAGCTTGCACATCCATGCTTGTCTACGGGCAGATTGAGGATACGTTATTAATTAAAATATTTTTTAAGTACTTTGAAAAAAAAAAAAAAAAAATTGTCCTCAGAAAAAAGTCACCAGCAGAATTTCATATCAATTTAAATATATTTAAGAGCAACTGGATTGCTGTATTTTGTCTGATCTGTGTCTCTATTGGTAAAGGCCTGTGATTGGCATTGACTGCTTCAAGGAAAGGTGCAAGAAACCTCATGTTCAATTTCCATGAAATTATCTGGCATTTTCTTATATCTACCCCTGCATAATTTAGAGTTACTCAGTATAAAAGCAAACCAGTGTGAAATTTAATATTTTTACTGTCTTCTGCATACCATTCAACCATTCAACATAAATTTGCATTGTTTCTGTTTTTTCTTTTTTTTTTTTTTTAAGACACAAAGAAGAAAATGCTAACTGAATAATTAGAAATTTGATTTAGAACAGGTATAATTATAAGAAATATTCATTTTAAAAAGTCTTATTTAGCATGGGGAAGATGATGAAACCAGACAGGGAAAACAAAATATGAATAAGAACACCTGCCAAAGCAAAATAACATCAGGGAGAGAGCAAGGCATTTCATTTTTCATCTAATTCCATGGGTGCATTGATTAACGTCCTAAAGTTTGGAAGGATATGTTGTATTATTTCTGCCCCCTGCCCAAATAAGCTAAAAACCTTAAACTGAAATCCTACACTGTTCAAGAAACAATCCTCTTTTAAAGCTTTGTCAAACACAGTGTATAGATTTTGTTGTATGCTGATAACAAGCACTGACATTTTTCTCAGTCTGTGAAAATTGAAACATACAGTATAGGTTTTGAATGTGACTTTTGACTGCTAGGAAAAATATGACCTGATCTGTGGTTTAGTCCAGAAGATAATTTATTATTAAAACTTATGACATGCATTCTTCTATAAGTAGTAGAGATCAAATACTTTTAAATGCATCCACTTTACTTTTTGTCTAGAAAAATGAGGTAGTTGAAAAGTTTTCAAGTTTGATCTTTCAGCTTTACTACAGCCAAAGATCTGGCAGTTCTGAGTTGGCTAAATATACAAGACATGGTATTCGTAGTTCACTTTTAAGGTAATATTATACTATCACTTTATATGTACAGCAAACCAAGCAACCAAGTACTGTTCATATGTATATATAAATATATATATATATAAATTTATAATTTTATATATAATTTATATTTTATATATATATATAAATAGAGAGAGAGAGAGACAGTAGAGTATGGGTATATCATGAATGACATATATGAGGTAAAAAGCTGTACAAAAAAATTCTCCATACTGTGAAATGATCTGATTAAATATTTTGCAATTCTTTTCTGTATGGCATTTATGCAGTTAAGGGAGATACGCATGCAGTTAAAGAAGATATGCAGGCCACACCCTACTCCAGATAGTTGTTAGCATTCTTTGCTGCAGGCACATCTCATTTCAACCTGTGCACTGGGATCCCAGCCTGTACTGGTTGCATGAGCTTTTGTAAAGGCTGTGCAGATTGCTCTGCTGTCTGTGCCACTACCTATATACATTGAGCTGTTTTTAAAACTTCATGAGGTCCCCAGGTGCAGGACTTTGCATTTGGTTTTGTTGAATTTGTTTCCCTTCTTTGAACTTACAATTTCATCATACTAGGTAATTACTTCTTCCTTCCTATCACTTTGTAATGTCATCTTCTTCATTTGAAGAATGAAATTATTTAATTTTGTGAATGCATGACTTCTAAAAATGTAGTGCTTAGGTATACTCTTCTGTGAAGACTCTCAGAAACATCTTTTAGATGTGGGAAATCATGCATATACAAAATAGTGTGAATTTATAAACCGTAAACCCTGTAATTTTGAATCTATCATTCAGTATAAGAGTTCTTCACATCATAATTTCAGTGCTTAATGGCAGGGTTGTTTATTCTTTCAGAAATACTTAGAAGTGACTGAATGCTTGGGAATACCACCCAACTAAATGAAATGGTAGAAATTTCGGCTTCAGTCAATACGTGGTATAAATTGGCATTAAGGTGAGTGAAACACAGATTTTATCCAAAGAAGTTCTGGCTGATGGTTTTGGGTTTTGATTATTTTTTTCCCCTGGTTAAGATAAACAAAAAAAAAAAGAAAACACCCTATAGGCTACATTTACAGGATTTTCTGAAACAACGTTGTAATCACTAGAGATGAATGTTTACCTTTTAAGATTTTCTGGAGTAAGCTTTGTGACTGCTAGGATTTGGTGGGTTTGTTTTGTTGTTGTTGTTTGTTTGATTATTTTTACTTTTTTCTGATTATTTTTTTCAATGCAGTTTTTAACATAAATTCCTCTTCTTTAAATCCAGTCCAGAGAGCTCTTTTTGTAGACTTTGTTGTATTACCACACCATAAAAGGCATGAAGGGACTTGGCTTTCAAAGGAAATAAAACAAAAATAATGAGATCATCATCATGTGGGCTGGTTTCCATTAATAATTTTAAGAAACAGAGTGCAATTACCTTTGCTTGATTATTTTTCCAAGGAAGAATAGACTGAAGTTTTAAGTAAGGCAACATAGAAAATGTCTAGCATGTTAAGAAGTTAAATCATGTGTTGTGGACACAAAATAATTTGCTGGAGTGATTATGAACTCATTAAATTTTAAAAACTTCTAGGTATATATATGTAGTAGCAAAAAGCAAGTTGTATGGCCCTTACAAAAAAAATGTATGTCCTGTGCCAAACTCTGCATAGCAGTCACTATCTTACTAGTAAATATGAGGCCAGCTAGGTTCATTTCTGTTAGTGTGCATTCTTTGTTTCTCAATCCCTATCATTTCTTTGCTGCAGTGGAGTAATTACTGTAGCCAGGCTTTCTCTTGGATCTTAATGGAAAAACTCAAAAAATACAAGCTGACTCACTAAGATCTCTTTGTGTGTCACAGTCATCTTTTCTCAGGAAGGCCACAAGAAGAGAGTTGATGGATGGTTGAGTTTCCTTCTGTATCTCATGAGACTATTAAAAATGTTAATATAAACCTTTTCAGATGTCTAAGAGACTAAGTCAGGGAAAGTATGAATGTAATACAGTGGTTGAGAGAGGTAAGGGAAAGGTTAAGCTTATTTTATGAAATGCCAAGTTGTGAACAGTGTGCTTTTGCTCAACAAATATAATGAACAATCTGGCATTTGGCTTGTATAGAATACAGAATAGAAGAACAAAGGGATTTGGGCACATTTTTTCTGCTAATCAATAAGGTAGTATCCTTTCTTGCTGTACACAGAGTCCTCAAGCTAGCAGATGTAGCATGATTATGTAAATATTTTAGAATTTATTTTCCTAATGTGTTCTGCTGGTCATCTTCCCATATCTCCTTTTTAGAAATATGAGTTAGGATAATGAAGCAGACTGTTTCTTTAATGATAGTATGATATAACCTATCCTAGCCGAAAGTTTTTAGGGAAAAAAAAAAAAAAAGGTTACAGAAAAGTTTAAAGAAAAAAAGTTTCATAAAATGTAAACTATAGAGTTACAAATACTCCAAGGTGTTACAATAAAATCAATGAAACCGAGGTCTGAGATGAGTGGTGACTCTACTAGTAGTTACTCCAATTTACATTCTTTGACTTTTCATTTCCCTATTTTCAAGTGTTTTGCTACTTTGGAACTACTAGAATGAGAAAAGCTGGTCATATGCCAGGTACATGTGTTACCCAGAAGCTTTCTCACAGCTGATGTCTTGCCTTCCTCCTTTCAATGCTAAATGGCATGTTCTGCTGAAGCACAAAGGAGAAGTTTTGCAGTGTTGGGCACTGTTAGCTATGAGGTGATACACAATACACCTTCTGTAGTTTTTCCTGATATGATGAGTGACATTGGTGAATGAGATTTGCTAATGGTATTTCCCAAAAACTTCTGCTAAAGCAGAGCCTACAGGTATGTACTGCTGAAGTAAATAATTGAAGTCTTTGTATCATCTTTGCAAACATCTAGTTTCAGCTTAAGTCTTCTCCCTTTCCCTTCCCCCAACCTCTTTCAGAAGACACTCCTCATATACAATGATTCTACAAAATTGTTTTTATGAAGCATATTGTGCACCACACCTGTCATACAATCATACAATATCCAAGCCATTCATTCTTTCAGAAAAGGAACATGTGATTTAGAGGGAAAATCAGAATTACATGAATGCTATTGAAGTATCATGTAAACACAAAAGTATTTTCTCTTTTTAATGTGCAGAATTAGGATATGTGATAAATATAAAAATATTTAGGCTATACTTTGATTTATGTTACTCCTCTGAACAGCAACAAAGAAAGCTGCGGTGTTTTTTATATATTCCCAGGTCTTAGCAGCTCAAGATGAAATATTAGCTAATTATTGATTTCTTATAATTGCATCAGGTAGGTTGGAAGAGACAGTGGGAGTTCAGCTAACCCATCCTCCTGTTCAAAGTAGGTTCAGTTATATTGTCCTGCTCAGGGCTTTGTTCCATTTAATTTTGAGCATCGCCATGAATGAGGATGACAAAGCTTCCATTGGCATCTTGTTCCAGTGTTTGACCACCCTTTGACCTCACGGTCAAAGAAATTTTTCACTATATTGAGTCAGAATTTACCATGTTCCAACCTGTGTTTCTTGCTTTTCATCCTATTGCCATGCACATCTAAGAAGAGTCTGGTTGCCTCTTCCTTATGCCTCCCCATCTTCCCTGAGATGGTTGAGCCATAAGCATAATCCCCCTTTCACCTTTCTTAAGATTGTAGAAACCCTCATCTCTCAACCACATTCTACAGCCCTGATCCTCCACTGAACTCACCTCTGTCTGCCAGGGTCTGTCCTGTGCCAGGAGCACAGACAGGGAGCCTGCATTCCTGGCACAGTCTCAATGGTGCTAAGCTGAGGGGCAGGATTTGTACCTGGCCCTGCTGCTGCACTCATGCAGATGCTGCCCTCAGTAAAGGGACTGTCTTGCTTTCCAGGATGCACTGATGCTGCCTGCCAACTCTCTGTCCATAGGGCCTTTTCTACAGAGCAGCTCCTGGCTAGCCTATCCTGCTGAAGGGTTAATACTTCCCAGAGCTTTGGAGTACTCCGTGGGGTTCTCATCGGCCCATTTCTCAAGCCTGCCCACATTGCTCTGAACATCAATGGTGCCATCCAGCCCAATGACTGCTCCCCTCAGTCTAGAGTGAGTCCCTGAGGGATGCCTCTATTAACCAACCACTGTTTGGATGTTGCACCCCTGACCCTTTAAACCTATCTTTCCAAAGAGTTTTCTCTTCACCTTTTCATACCCATACTCTGGCCAGACCTCCCCATGGCTACAGTTAGTCTTTGGATGACTATGTCAAGGGTCTTGGTGAAGTCAAGGCATGCAACATCCAATATTGTTCCTTCACACATCCAGCCAGTCACATTGTCATAGAAGATGGTCAAGGTTGCACTTGGTAGATTTCCAGAAGCACAAGGACATTGTGGATAATGTGTCTGTCTTCCAGAGAAAAGTTCCAATTGCACTACATGTGAGTAAAACTATGCAAGGTTAATCTTGACAAAAGAGGCAAATACCTATTTCATAGACAAGGAAGGTTATGGAACAGGTCATCTTGTGTGCAATCCCACATCATGTGCAAGACAACCAGGGGATCAGGCCCAGCCAGCATGGGTTCATGAAAGACAAGTCCTGCCTGACCAGCCTCATCTCCTTCTATGACCAGGTGATCATAGTAGAATATATAGTAGATGCCTGGTAGATGAGGGAAAGGCTGTTGGTGTAGTTTACCTAGACTTCAGCAAAGCCTTTAACATGGTCTCCCACAGTATTCTCCTGGAGAAGCTGTCAGCCCAGGGCTTGCACAGGTACACCCTCAATAAGTCTGCAGACGACACCAAGTTGGGGGGAGGTGTCATTCTGCAGGAGGGTAGGAAGGTCTTGCAGAGGGACCTGGACAAGTTGGGTCAATGGGCAGAAGCCAATGGGATGAGGTTCAACAAGGCTGAGTGCTGGGTTCTGCACTTTGGCAGCAACAACCCCATGCAATGCTACAGACTTGAGGCAGATTGGCTTGAAAGTTGTGCAGGGGAAAGGATCTTAGGGTGCTGATTAATGCTTGCCTGACCATGAGCCGGCAGTGTGCCCAGGTGGCCAAAAAGGCCAACAGCATCCTGGGTTGTATCAGGAATAGTGTAGACAGCAGGACCAGGGAGGTGGTTCCCCTGTACTCTGCTCTGGTGAGGCCACACCTTGAGTACTGTGTTCAGTTTTAGGCGCCTCACTACAAGAAGGACATTGAGGCCCTGGAGCGTGTCCAGAGAAGGGCTACGAGGCTGGTGAAGGGACTGGAGCACAGTTCCTATGAGGAGCAGCTGAGGGAACTGGGGTTGATCAGTCTGGAGAAGAGGTTGCTCAGCGGAGACTTTATTGTTCTCTACAGCTACCTGAAAGGAAGTTTAGGGAAGCTGGGGGTCAGCCTCTTCTTGCAGATAACTCGTGATAGGAGAAGAGGGAATGGCCTCAAGTTGTGCCAGGGGAGGTTCAGGTTGGAAATGAGGAGACATTTCTTCTCAGAAGGAGTGGTTAGGCATTAGAACAGGTTTCCCATGGAGGTGTCACCATCCCTGGAAGTGTTTAAGGAAAGGTTGGATGTGGTACCTGGGGACTAGGCTTAGTGGGTAATACTGGTGGTAGGGGGATGGCTGGACCAGATGATCTTGGAGATTTTATCCAACTTTAATGATTCTATGATTCTATGATTCTACAGACTGTAGCATACACTAGCAATCAAAGCAAGGATTCACCATCTCACCAGTATTGTATTTAAAAAGGACACTTTAATGGCTTGATTCACTCTATTTAAGTGAGAACTTATTTGTATAAAAACAGATATATTTTTAGGTACAGCATTATGAAATAAGTTAAACTAGAACAAATTCTGCTCTGTTGAGTTTCTGATAATAGAAGTCCACACTAGAATAAAGTCCATACACCTCACAAGGTGCTCTTGGGCCACTTGAGACTGAATAGTCCTTGTTTCTTTGTTCCAAGGCTTATTGAATTGTCTCCTATTTGTGTTGGTTTTGCAAAAAATGTCAGTTTTAAGTCAGCCCAAATGTGGGATTTTCTTTCCTTTCTGTAGATAGGTATATATACTGTGAATGAAATGTGTTCATTGTTATTGTGTTTGCTGTTAAAGTATATCTTTCTCTTTTTTTATTACTTTATTTATCCATTAAAGGGCAATAAGCTTCTCCATACTTTGGATTTGATTATTAGGGTTTTATATTTCCCTGTCCATAAACACATCAATGCACAAAGGTTCAGGCGGATAAGTTTCAGTAGCCATGATTTTTATCTCTGAGTTCTGTTTCTGGGATAAGAGATTAGACAATAGAAGAAAAAGAAAGATAGACAATATACGTGATAAAATCTTCTGTGAGGAGTGAGTGGGAGGTGTTTAGTAAAAAGTAGGGAAACAATGCCTGTGTTTCGTTCAGTCCTTACACTGTTATGCCTAATGCATTTGGTTGGAGGAAAAGATGCTGCAGCCTCTCCAAGGCTTCTCATGTTCCTAAGGCAATTGACTACTGCTGCCAGAACTGAGTTCCCAGAAGAGCCAGTACAACAGTATTTTATTCATGATGTTCTGCAGTAAAATGTGTAATGAATTGTACTGTTTCATTGGACACAAAATCTTCCTGGCTGCTAAGAGTTTATGTTTCTCTAGTAAGCTGTTATTGAGGGTAGCTACCTCACTGAGCATCCCTTCAATTTTTATGTATGAAATGTCAATATGTATGAATGTGTATATACACAAATATGTACACCCTAGCATTTTTAAACTGCTCTTAAAAATTGGTGGCTCCTATTACATATAGCATAGTCAGGAATTTTCCAGAATTAACCTTTTTGTGAGTATGTGTGTGTTGAGTTTTTTAATATTAAGTTAGTCCATTTTTCCTTTGTTTAATATTTCTCTCTGAAAGGGAGATAAACTGAGGTTCCTTGACCACTTTCTGCTGGCTTACTACACCAACCTACCCCATACCACCCGCTTCCTATGCACACCACTCTATTCTAGAAACAAGTGGTAGCTTTTACTGCTCTCCATTGTATGGATCCAGTAGAAACTGCTGAATGAACAGCAAAGACTGGTTCATATTCTACTTAGAATCCTAAAGTCTAACAACCAAGTTGCTGTTTTCCACTTCAGTACTCAGGTAATATTTATTCAGATAATAGGTTTAAATACACCAGAAGCATCAAGGAATCACCATGTAAATTTTGGGAAAACACTAGACATTATATCTATCCTTGTTTAATTGTGAGAAGAGTTTGGATTAGAAATGATACAATGCTGCATAATAAATTACTGTATTACTCCTCCATGGAGTAACTGTGACCCCAGCTGCTGTGACACTTCTGAAATGCCATTGTCCAGCACTGAAGGAGACAAGATTTGGCAAGAGCAGTGAGGTTTAAATCTCTGAGCATACTGAACTGCCTGGCTGCATGGAACTTGCTTCCCGTTGCTGAGTGTGTGGATGGAAGTAGGAGGAGGAAGCAAGTATGAGTCAGACAGCTGAGAAACATCTGATGTTGAAGGCAGGCAGGCAGGCACAGACAAACTCAGGTTCACCCAAGTAGTCCATTCAGTATGTAAATTATGATGAAATCCAGTGTGTGTTTCTTACAGACTACTCTGAAAAATTACATTGAAATATCTCAGTAAGATTTACGCACCTTACTGGCTGAGCCTCATGAAAAAGTCCATGCCACATGTTTTAAGTCAGCAGATGATAATTTAAACTGCTACTAGGGATGATGTATTTTTTTCTGTCAATGAAGGGAAAAACTGTTTTTTGGTTACTTTTTGTTCAAAGAATATAATAGAAACGTTCAGTTGGAAGGGACCTACAGAAATCCTCAAGTCCACCTCCTGCCTGACCACTTCAGGGCTAACCAAAAGTTAAAGCACATTACTGAGGGCTTTATCCAAATGCCTCTTGAACACTGACAGGCTTGGGGCATCAATCATTTTACTACCCAACATCATTATACTACCCATACCCATATGAAATTACCAGTTAGGAAACAAAGCATTGATTTTACAGTCAGTTGTATAGTTTGTTCTTGAGGACCTGGACCTATCTGCAGCATATTGTTGAGACTAGTTGCCCCACAGTTATCAAAATAGACAAAATCCTACAATTAACACCTAGGAAACTGATTGTTTCATTTTATTTAATTTCATAGTTCAATCTCTTGAGAGCTGTCTGTAGCACAAAGCTTTAGTGATTTAACCTCACGGTTAAAGCAACCTGACCTCTTTCTATTTGCACTGGATAACTCTGATAGTTACTATTGGGTTAAGAAATTAAGCACCCAAAGAAACACCATGTTTGGTGTTTCTTTTGGTTTTTTTTTTTTTTTTTTTAATTTTCTTATTTTGTCCCATTCCTACAATTGTTACAATTTGTCTGTGGGATGGTCTTCTCCAGTTTTACAGTGGCTGTGGTGTGAACCAATTTTGTTAATTTTCCCAAATAATCACCTCGAAAGTTAGTACTGTTATGTTATCTATGACTTTATGCATATCTTCAGCTGTAGACCTTGTTAAAAATACAGTGATACAAGATTTCACTACTTGCATTTAAAAACACAGTAAGAAAGCTTTAAAATATTTTATTCTGGAGAAAGGAAGGTTAAAGATATGAGCAATATTAAAGAAGTATGCTCCTTGGACTTAAAGTGTAGTCTGATAATCAGGAAGCTTTGCCCTAATGAAGTTTTACTGAACAAAGAATGTGTCTGTATATGTTCCTTGATCAGTATCAGTAGCTAGATTTCTTTTGTCAATAGTGAGGGATAACCACCCATACCTGTAGAACTTCTGCATGCATTTCACATAGTAAGTTAGAATTAACTATAAAAGCCTTAAGATAAAAATGTTTTCCCAGTGCAATTTGCTGAGACAACTGGCAGAGGAGCTGGCCAAGCCGCTTTCCGTCATTTATCGGCAGTCCTGGCTACTGGGGGAGGTCCCACTTGACTGGCGGCTAGCAAACGTGACGCCCATCTACAAGAAGGGCCGGAGGGTAGACCCCAGGAACTATAGGCCTGTTAGTTTAACATCAGTGCCAGGAAAGCTCATGGAGCAGATTATCTTGGGTGTCATGATGCGGCAGTTGCAGGGCAAGCAGGCAATCAGACCTAGTCAGCATGGGTTTATGAAGGGCAGGTCCTGCTTGACGAACCTGATCTCCTTCTATGACAAGGTGACACGTTTAGTGGATGAGGGAAAGGCTGTGGATGTGGTCTACCTTGACTTCAGTGAGGCATTTGACACCATTCCCCACAGCATTCTCCTCAGGAAACTGGCTGCTCATGGCTTGGACTGGCGTATGCTTTGTTGGGTTAAGAGCTGGCTGGATGGCCGGGCCCAGAGAGTTGTGGTGAATGGAGTCAAATCCAGTTGGAGGCCGGTCACTAGTGGAGTCCCCCAGGGCTTGGTACTGGGACCAGTCCTCTTTAACATCTTCATCTGGATCTGGATGAGGGGCATTGAGTGCACCCTCAGTAAGTTTGCAGATGACACCAAGTTAGGTGTGTGTGTCGATCTGCTCGAGGGTAGGAAGGCTCTGCAGGAGGATCTGGATAGTCTGGACCAATGGGCTGAAGCCAGCGGTATGAAGTTCAACAAGGCCAAGTGCCAGGTCCTGCACCTGGGGCCCAAAAACCCCAAGCAGAGCTACAGGCTGGGAGATGTGTGGTTAGAAAGCTGCCTGGCAGGGAAGGACCTGGGAGTATTGGTTGACAGTCGGCTGAATATGAGCCAGCAGAGTGCTCAGGCAGCCAAGAAGGCCAACAGCATCCTGGCTTGCATAAGAAACAGCATGGCCAGCAGGTCGAGGGAAGGGATTGTCCCCCTGTACTCGGCTCTGGTGAGGCCGCACCTCGAGTACTGCGTTCAGTTTTGGGCCCCTCGCTACAAGAAGGACATGGAGGTGCTCAAGCAAGTCCAGAGAAGGGCTATGAAGCTGGTGAAGGGTCTGGAGAACAAGTCTTACGAGGAGCCGCTGAGGGAGCTGGAACTGTTTAGCCTGGAGAAGAGGAGGCTCAGGGGCGACCTTATCGCACTCAGACTGAAAGGAGGCTGTAGCGAGGTGGAGTTTGGCCTATTCTCCCACGTGCCTGGTGACAGGACAAGGGGGAATGGGCTAAATTGCACCAGGGGAGGTTTAGGTTGGATATTAGGAAAAACTTCTTTACTGAAAGGGTTGTTAGTCAATGAAATAGGCTGCCCAGGGAAGTGGTTGAGTCACCATCCCTGGAGGTCTTTAAAAGATGTTTAGATGTAGAGTTTAGGGATATGGTTTAGTGGAAGATGTGTTAGCGTTAGGTCAGAGGTTGGACTCAGTGATCTTGCAGGTCTCTTCCAACCTATTCTGCTATTCTGTGATTCTGTGATTCTGTAATTTTATGTAGCCCGCAAACAAGTGTGCTTCTAGATAGATGTCTTCTGAAACAGACTGTTAGTAGGAAATTTCACCAAACACACTCTCCTTCTGGAATTAGAAGTTCTTCCACAAATAGGTCAGAGTCTGGAGTCCACCAAGCTGTGTCATGTGCTGACAATATGCCTCTCATTGAGAAGGTTATTAATATATCACTTTAGTTCCCTTTACTGTACAAGAAATTGATGGGAAATTGTGCTTCCAACAAATGCACAGGAGCACTGTATGCACATCTACTCACAAAGTCAGTCAATAGTGAAGGTGACTTGAGAATTACACACTAGTCAGTCACATCCAAAACTACTAAATCTTAAGAGATTAGGGATGTGAGTAATAGTACATATAAATAGTACATGGCTAGGGATGTACTATTGTGTTCTGTTTAGGCTCATTTCAAAGTTTAGGAGACAGAGTTGACATCTAAGACTGTAAGTTGAGTTGACAGACATAAAACATTCCAGTACTATCTTTTGATACCTATCTTCATGAATAAAAATTCATTTGCAGCGACAGAATGGATGAGACATAGTTTTCCTGTTTAGTGAAAATTCAGTTGACAATAGCAGTCCAAGTAGCTAAATATAAATTAGTTAATGTAAAAATCATAGTAATGATGAAAATAAGGGTCACCTGAAAATGTGAATTGCTTGAGCAATCATTACTCTTTGCACTAGGTCTAAAGAGCAGAAGTAGCAAGTTTAGTGGAGAGATAAATAGAAAGGAGCTTCACAGAAAAGAGATCAGATCATGAAAACACTAACTGAAAATACATTGGAAAACCCTACACCAAAGAATCAAAAAGCTTAAAATACCTCATCTAAATTTTTTAAAGAGTTGAAAGAAATTCTTGTATGATCATTGCTGTGGAATTAAATTGATATAATTCAGTTGAATGGCTCCGAAGTGCTATATTTGTTTAAAGAGAAATGAAAATTAAAAAGAATAAAATAAAAGGGCTTAAAAATACCCACAAAGTGACAGACCTAGGAGCTGTTTATTTGGAACTATATCTGTCTATCTATGTTAACTTCTTAATCTCTGAATTTTGAGAGTACTGTAACTTGATATTTTTTCTATATTTAATTCCAGTAATATATGAATATTGAGTTATATAAAATATTAATGTTAAGTGCACTTCTAAGAATTAAAAATGATCTTCTAGCACTTAAGAGCTTTTGAGTAAAAATCTTCTGAGAAATTTTTGAACTTTTTTTTCATTACAAGTTACTATGTTGAGATAAAAGCATTCTTTAAAATCTCAGAAAAAAAAAAATATATATATATATATATTATATATATATATATTGCAAAAGTACTGGAAATATTGAAATACCAAAACAGGATTTGCATTCTGAAATTGCTTTTCCTTTCAAGTGTTGTATATTAATGTGGCAATGATACGAGTTTCTTAAGTGGATATACATGACTGCAAGTATCTGCTATTCATTTTTCATCTGGTAAAACACACTTTAAAACATACAGTCTGTACTATATTATTTTCAAAACCTTCATGCCATTTATGCAGTGTAGGAAAGGGACAATGCAGGTGTTCCATGATGAAGGGAGTGGAGCACATCTCCTTTGAGGAAAGGCTGAGATCTGGGACTCAGCCTAGAGACTTGGAGGCTCTGGAGGGATCTCAAAAATGTCTATAAATGCCTGAAGAGAGGATATAATAAAGATGGAGCCAGGCTCTTTGTAGTAGTGCCCAGTGACAGTTCAAGAAACAATGGGCACAAGCACAGGAGGTTCCGGATAGATATCAGGAAGCACTTCTTCACTGTGTGGGTGATGGAGTACTGGCACAGGTTGCCCAGAGAGGTGGTGGAGCCTCCGTTCCTGGAGATCTTCAAAAACCACCTGGACACGGTCCTGGGCAGCCTGCTCTGGGTGTCCCTGCTTAAGCAGGCGGTTGGGCCAGGTGACCTCCAGAGGTCTCTTCCAACCTCAGCCATTCTGTGATTCTGTGAAAGAAATAAAGAAATAAATTGCACCACTGTTAACTTTAATACCCTTTGATACTGCTAGACAGGGGGAAAATGTGGCTTCAAAGTGAACAGAAGTTAATTAAAACACTCATATAAAATATCACCTGTTCTTATTGCTCCTCCCCTGTACTTCTCTGTCCTAGTGTTATTCTTTTATCTTATGTTAGCTGAAGCACAGTTACTGTAAAGTCCACTTTCCTATTCATCGTAAGATTATTGTGTGCTGTCTGATGCATGTTTATTGGAGATTCTATGGATGATAATTGTGGGATTCAGGGGAAAATCATTTTTACAATGAAACTTCACTGTTTTTTAAGGAATTGTGAAAGGTCTCTGTACATTGGATCACATTCCTTCTGTACATATTCTGGAGTTTGTCCTATATCTATAAGGACTTTCTATGTGTAAAGAGTTTGTGACTTGATTTCACTTGTGACCAGCCACACTTTTTGCATATTAATCTCTTCTTTTACTGGTTCTGTTTTTGTTTCATTTTTTCTTCTTTAATTGGTACTATTTCTCTGAATTCTTCCCTTCATTAGAATTTGAGAGAAGAAGTTATATTACTTGTGCTTTGTGAATTTCAATGTTTTTATAAAGAAAGTTTCAGTAGAAGTGGAAACAATTATCTAAGTATTCAGTCTAGATAGAAAAGGTCATGAAAACACAGAACAAGAATGGTACAGGTAATGTCAATATTTATTTTTGCACTCATGACATTATAAGATGTGAAGGTAGTGGCATGGACAGCAGCCCCAAGAGAGTTATAGGAAGGTTTTGCCTTGATAATAGATTATCTGCCCACACACTAAAAAACTAATATATGTGGATGCAGTACTCTATTTTATTTAATCTGTTTCTAGTGCTCATATCAGATAGGTAAAGTTATTTGTTTTTCAGACTGTCCTTGTAGTTTATTGGTACTTATTCTAATATAGTTCTAGAAAGTAATACACTATAAATTCTCCCTAAAGGTTGAAAAGCCCACAAAGGTGATGTGTTAGCTTTTTTGTTTTTATTTTTATTTTTTCTTTCTCATTTTTCAGAATAGTAGTTTGACAATGGCCTGAATCTATTTTCACATGGTGCAGAGAATGTTGTAGAGTGGATCTTTGTGGGCTAATATACTTCTTGTTGTCATGTTTTCCAAAGGATCTGTAGACCAATAAATGTAGGGTCCCCTCAGACTGCCATAACCTACATACCTGTTCTTGCATGGCCTTTATTGTTAGCTGGAATATTACCTTGCACCATTTTACAGATTTTAAACACCCCTCTAGCAGTGCTTTTCTCAGTCCTTTGCAGTGTGAATCTTAAAAAAGATTACCTACACTCCAAGCTTCCTAATTTCAATCCCATTCATCTTCTGGTTGCAATAAGCACAGTTGGGCAGGGAACAAATTATGTTAGGTATTAACAGGTTATATACTTTGAGTTAAGGTACTGCAATTGTTTTTCACTTTCTGGAGGAGAAAGCAATAATCAGGATGCTCATTCTTTCATTTCTTGCTGTCATTTGTTGTTTGTGTTTCAGTGTCCTTTTTAATCTCAGCCTTCAGCAACCTTCAGTTGCTTGTATTTTACACCCACTTTAGTATTGCTTGATTGCTCTTTTCTCCAAAGACATTGCTTATCCATCACCTTTGTTCCATGACTTCTTCTATTCATGTGTGAATGTTTTTATTTCACTCCTAACTCTCTTCCTAATCTTAGTTCATGTTTATTAATGGTAGTGGATAACAAGCCCTTGTCTTGTGCTATGTGTGGTTGACTGACAAAAATTATTATGCTTTGCTTTCTGCAGTCATTTGTTTCTGTCTTCCTAATTCATTTTGAATTAGCTGTCCTGGAGAATATAGTGTAGTTGGTTCCTTTAGCTGTTTTTATTTGTGCTTGAATTTTCCTAGTCATGTGTAAAGCCTGTTTGCTAGAAAGCAAACCACTACCACATAACTAGACATCTCTACTGTTCACTATTAAGAATTGCTTCCATGTGTGCATGATTTATCTCAAGCAAGCTAATAATAAAATGATTAAGCCACAAGAGTAAGATGGAGTTTGCCAGGGCAAACTTCTGGTCTGAAAGTCTCATTTAGTAATGAGGTAACAATATTTATATTCATTATGCTAGCACTTTACCTTAGGCTGTGTTTAAGAAACTATTTCTGATCTCAGTAATATCTAGTTAAAGAATAAAACTGTGACCTAATCTTTAGCCTTTGGGTCACCTATCTTTTCAGAGAGCCAAGAATGAGTATTATATTCATTCTAGGAAATTTTCTGTAACATCTCAGTGTTGCTGTTTAGCTGAAGACTTGAATTCAGTTCTAAATGGGGGGTGGGAGAGAGAGAGAGAGCACTCCATCACTTTATGTATAAATAAATTCAGCTCAAATGCATCACACTGTCCAGTGACTATAAATTAATGGATTGATGGCTGATCTAGGCAGGATTCTGGCCCCAACAAGGTGGCTTAGAAGTGTGTGTGCTTGCTCCAACAGTGTCATTTTTTTGGGATCATTTCTCAGGTCTCAGAATCTGTTCTGATTATTTGTATAAAATGTACTACCATGAGTCAAATTGTAGATCACATGTCCTATGTGGATTTAGAAAGGAAAGCTTTTGCTGATAAAAATTTTAGAGAGTAGATGGCCTGTTAGATTTTGTGTAGATCCGGCTTCTGTTATCAGTAATTCCCTAGTCTATTGCAAAATCAGTATCTCTTCACAAGTACTGAAAGTGACTAAATGCCAAACTAAAGGCTATGAATGGCATTCTAATTTCCTTGGATCTTGCTCACTATTCAGACACATAATCACCTTGTTCCTTTTTATCACTTTCTGCCAGCCTAATTTGCAAGGCTGTGTAGATTCATTGTTACTGGTATATACCACATACATGTCCTTGTGCGCATTTTAATGAAAAACAGATGATGGATTCTCTCACCTAATGCCTTGCATAGTTAACGTAAATAAACCTCTGTGAGGGCAGGTATCCTTTGTGCAGCGTCATCTTCAAGTAACCTCTTCCCAGAACTTCAATTTCTGCCATTCTGTGGTCTGTAACTTTGTGAAAAGAAACACGGGCACATTCCGTTTTCCACTTTCCCAGCATAAATTGTAACTAATAGTCTTCTTTGGGACTTTGCTGCTATGGAACTTGGAGCAAGCAATGGAAGGTTTTAATCTGTGGTTGAGCAGCATGTTTCAAAAGCTGATCTGAAAAAAAAAAAAAAAAAAAAAAAAAAAAAAAAAAAAAAAAATTA
>NC_048926.1:70037110-70041579 GCF_011077185.1 Oxyura jamaicensis
AAAAAAAAAAAAAAAAAAAAAAAAAAAAAAAAAAAAAACTTTCTCAGATCACTGAGAAGTTAATTGTGCATGTTTGCAGCAGAAGTCTGTGTGTATCTGTGATTAAATGTTCAGTGATATGCCTACAGGACTGATGAACTAACTCAAGGAAAACCATATAGAGCAACAGAGTCCTCTCAGTCTGTCCCAGCAAGCTACATATTTGATTTCATCTCCCTCTGTTTTTGTCAAGAAATTGAGAAATCTTTATTTCTCTGCAGACTGACAAAGTCTTTGCAACCCAGCTGGACAGGAACATATGAATTATCATATAGTAGTTTGAAGTATTCTGAATGAGATTTATATCCAAATAGGACTTTTAAAGGATGTCAGAACACTCAGTCCACTAACTGGCCAATATAGTGATGTCAATTGTCAATTTTCTGAAGGAAAAAAATAGCGCATATTCAGTTTACATTAATTTTCATTCCTTTTTACATTCCCTGGCTTAGATTCATTTTTGTAACATATCACTGTTACTTTCTATGTCCTTTTTAGTTCTTTATAGAGAGCAATTCCAATTTACTACTATTGGAAACATGTTTTCCTGTTAGTTCAAGTTAAGATTTTTTTTTTCTTTTTTTTTTTTTTTCTTTTCCTATATTATGTAGCATAAAATAAAGGATATTTTCTAGCATTTGGAATCAGCCTTGATGGAAAACTTTGTCTTTATTCTTTTTTTTTTTTTTTTTTTTTTTCTATTTAAACTTCTGTTAGATGGTACTTTATGATTAATAACTACATTTGGATTTGAGCATTTTTCCTGAGCATAAGTGGAATTTTTCCTTCAGGTAGTAAATCATTGAAAACTAAATACAAATATGAAAAATTAAATTTAAATAATGTGTGAGTAAACAGGTAACAGCCCTTTTCATTTATCTGAATCAAATTTGAATCAAGCTAAGTTGTGTCATTATAGTATGGATAACATCATAACATATGTGCCTCAGTGAATTTTTTGAATGAAATTCCCAGGTTTCTCAATTTTTTCCCCTGGTGCTGAAGGTTTAAGTTCAGGAGCAACCAGGTGCATAATTCTTGTAGTGAGACTTGATCAGAAAAAGGAACTTGAAGAGTCTTATAAAATCTCATTCCCTGAAATTTTAGGAATTTTTCAGATCCAGGAAATTTGGATGAGGATAATTAAGCTAATTCAAGCTTTTGGTACTGGCTCAAATTAAATATTTAATCCTTTAGTAGTTAGTAGTTAGACTATTGATAGTACTTGATAGTCTTACTTTTATGAAAATTTAAAAACGATCTCTACTTTTTTACAAAATGGAAGGAATATTTCTCTGCTGCTTTCAGCCCTCTCTGTTTTTATGCATTCTATGACTAAAGTAACCTCTGAGGTAAGGATGAAGAAGATTGCTGAGCACTACTTTGTTAATGAAATACCGTAATGAGTCATGGACAGTCATTAAACAAAATTACTAGTCAGAAAATACTAGATGTAGTAGAGGAGAAGTGCCTGCAGTTGTGAATTGCCTCCTACTGTAGAACAAACACAGCTTTCATCATGTTTTTGCCTATCCACTTTATGTTATTGGATAGTAACAGGCATTTTTTAACATTCTCTTATGCTGGTTAACCCATACTTGGTAACATCTTCCCATTATTCTGGTTAACATTCTTTCACTCTTTTCTTCATTAGTTCTCTGAAATTAAGCAGGAGAATATCTTGTTTCCCATATCCTTAGGCAGTAGCTCCAGATTGAATGTCAAATTGAAGTTGGCACATATCAGTAACTGTTGACATAAGTTACTGTTAAAGAGTCACAGTGAGACCATTTAAACAGGAAAATCTATTTTTTTAATGTTTTACTAAATTAATGAAATTATTTGGCCCTGCTGAAGCTACTATACAGCATAACAAGATGGCAGCCCAAGAAGAAAGTCTTTTTAACTCAGAATGAAGTATTTGTCTGTGGTTCTCACCTAGTGGGTTCTAAAATGCAACAAAGATGCACCAAGAGTTGTTTGTGTATCAGTTCAGTTATATTTTATATCACTCAAAATAATAATAATAATAATAATAATTTAATTTTGCTAGAGAACCCCTTAATTAGGACACTGATTGACCTAGAAAATATCTCGCTTACTCTTGAGCAGAAAATCACCTAAATGAAGAAGGACTTAAACTAATTTAGACTTCAGTACATCTCTTTTGTGCAGTTGCTCCTATTGAATACTTGTCAATTCTTCTTATCATTCAATGAAGCATCTCTCAACTGTGTTAATGATAATGGAAAGAAAGCTGACTTTACATGATCTGCAGCAACAGACTGGCTTTATTTTGTTGAGAACTGTTAACCTCCTTGTCCTTAAAATTCTTGGCATTTCATAATCCATGTCTGCAATACTGTGAAGATGTTTAAGGTTGTCCCTGCTGCTTCTGGTCTGATGTCAGTTAATGCACAGATGAGCTGAGCATGAAGACAGACAAATCATCCATAATTGCAGCAGTATTGTAAGTCAGTTCTCTGGGGATGGCTTTCTACCTATTCCTCTTGCAGCTATGCAGATAGATTGGAAAATAACCCTCTACCTTAATGCTTGGCAAGGAGAATTTGAGTCCCTGCCTCAAAATAGTCTTAGGCATGAATCTTCTTACCTTTTTTCTATGTAGGACACACAGTTTCCCAGGTAGGGCAGAATGTAAGCAAAGATCCTTCTTCCCCAACAGCTAGAATTATGAGGTGTTATATTCCCTTTCAAGGAGCTTACCAATTTAAATCCTCTGCTGTGTAGGATGGGAGGTATAGGAAATGCACTGATTTATGTTGTTTACAGTACAGATCACAACACAGTTCTGAAAGCTAAGTTTAGTCCTCTCACTACATGTAATCTATGCCCACAATACATAAGGTCATTTCCTATTATATGTGGAAGCAGCTATATTTAGGGGCTTTAGGTATAGGCAACTTTTTAAAATATGTTTATTTATAGCTGTACTCCTTTTGCTCTCACTACAGAGGCAATGATCTATTCCATGTGAATAAACTTATTAAATTAAGAAAATGAGAAGTTATCTGTGACAACAAAGTGCAACTTTTCCATGTGAACAAAGAGCAAGGGTAAACTGATCTGCAGGTTTTCTGCAAACCTCTTCTTCCAGTGGTAATGGAAGCTGTAGGGATCAAATTTCTAAAAGCTCTCTTTATCAAGAAATAGGAAGGTTTCAGGGAACAGGGGAGGAGAAAGTAGTTGCTTGCTTTCAAAAGCAGTTAAATTCTAACCCTCCATTGAAACAGGGGAGGGAGGTACTTAAGGTTAGAGGGTTCTAATATCAACATGAATGTCTTTCTGAACCTCAAGGTTTCCATGGGCTTTCCTATACCTAGCTTTTAAGTGCGTCTGTCACGTAAATGCCATTGTTTTGTAAAACCCGCTGGTTTATGAGCCTGGATAATGTGTAACTTTTTCTTTCCTCATGCCATTGACTGTTCAGAAAGCTTAGGCTCTCTTGCATTTTGTCATTCAGATATAATCAAAGTCAAACTTTACAACTATGATCCACCACTTCCAACCAACTAAGAATTGTCAATGTAATCACTATTCTGTTCCTCACGTTCAGATGTCACAACAATTTTAACCCAAGTTAATAAAGCCCCTCATGTGTAGTAATGAGGCTGGTAGACTGTTTTACCATAATATGAAAAGAATTAAAACAGTCAGGAAAATATGCAAAACTGAATGCTCCTGGCATTTTAAGCCACCAGAAACCTCTTACCTGAAGAGTTTTGATGTTCTTCTCAAGCCTGCAGTTAACTTTAAATACAACCTTATAGTTTAATACAACTTCAAAAGCAAATATGTGCAAAGGATTCAGGATCCAAGTCATTTTCCACACTTTTCTTTTATTCTTTCTTCTCTCTTTTGAAGAAGAGTAACAGGTGCTTTTAAGGCAAAATGTGACTTCATTGCCATGTGTGTGCCATGCTAATATTCAGTTTGTTTCTTCTTCTGCATTGATTTGCATATTTTGTGTAGGCCTTCTGTATTTCTGTTTGTCTGTGGGGATACAGTTATTTATTTATCTATTTTTCTGTCTATAGGAAAACAGGGATACTGTAGCTTCAATGCAAACATGTTGTAAAAACAAGTTGGATTAAAGCAGTGAGTAGTACTGCATACTATTCTTAGCTGAGGGCCTAGGGGAAGGTGTTTACTCCCTCCTTTCAGGAAAGATGAATGTAGCAGACATAATTACACAGAGTGTAATAAGACATAAATATTGACCATAAATTTGCATGAAACAACTTCTGCCCTAAAGAGCTTACAGGTCTTGAATGCTCAATCATAACACCCAAAAATAAATAAAAACAAATAAAAAAAAATAAAATATAAAATAAAATAAAATATAAAATAAAATAAAATACTAAATAAAATAAAATAATAAAATAAAATAAAATAAAATAAAATAAAAT
>NC_048926.1:70041589-70148773 GCF_011077185.1 Oxyura jamaicensis
AAATAAAATAAAATAAAATAAAATAAAATAAAATAAAATAAAATAAAGGCTGTTCTGATGGACAGAGAGCAGGCCTTGCACTTTTTCCCTAGCAGTGTTTCTGACCACAGGCTGAGTGTCTTTGTGGTCCTTTTTCTTGGTTTCCTCCCAGTCATCTATTCTCATGTCTATTGCAAGTACAGTGGTTTGGTTATCCCATGCTTGACACAATGTCTTAATTTTTGTGTCCATGTGGCACAAGGAATGAACATGAATGGTAAACAAGAGCCAGTTTTGTATATATATAAAGATGCAAAGGCTAAACTACTGAAACACCATTGCCTAAGTAGTATCCTTTTTATGTGTATCTTTGGCACTAGACCATGTAGATTATTTTTTTTTAGATCAACTAAATTTTATCATATTGCTGATTTTATGGCTTTCAGATTATATTCCTCTTTTGTTTTCTTAGTCTAGATAGCTGTCAGACCTCTGTTACCATAGCATTCAAATTTCTCCTCTTCTTTAGTGTATTTATCCACCTAACTGCACCCATGTCATCCAGTACCTGTACTGAGACAAAGTAAGGCACTAACTCACTTCTGCAAAGGTAGTTTATCCTAGAACAGAGACTGAAGCTTTTTCTCCCACATTCTTCACTATGTATTATTAGCTACTTGACCACTGCTTGTCTGTTAAAATCTTTTGGGGGTGTGAAGGGAAGTTACAGGACCATCTCTCCTTGTGAAAGAACTCCTCTGATAACAATTGTATCTGGGTAAGAAA
Organism: Oxyura jamaicensis; assembly: GCF_011077185.1. Lineage (NCBI taxonomy): Eukaryota > Metazoa > Chordata > Aves > Anseriformes > Anatidae > Oxyura > Oxyura jamaicensis. The sequence continues at coordinate 70,042,355 of NC_048926.1, forward strand.
TAATTCTTCCTCAACTCTTAACTGTGCTTGAGCAGTTGCTTATGCTGGTAATTCAAGGCATGCTTCATACAAAAGAAAATCAGCATAAAGAAAATGCTCATGCCAGTTTTTCAGTAGCAGAAAAAAAATATCACAAAATTGTCTTGCAGAGTGAAAAATTTTGTGTCTGTGACTTGAACTGGAGATCCAAGAAAGTCTGGTTTCAATTTACCACCTTTAGTGACCTACAAATGGCTTGTCAGAAGGAACCACAAAACATTTTTCTTTCTTCTTTTTTTTTTTTTTTTTTTTTTAATCATTCATTATCATTGTCTACACTGTGATTCTTCTGCACTCATTGAATCCCTCCAGTCCCTCCCATTTAAAATCATTTATGAATGCACTTAAAAGCAATCAAAGTCATTTGGAGACAAGCAAGCTTATTCAACTGCTTATTTAAAAAATAAGATTTTCAATTATCCTTACAAGTGATGTCCTCTTTCCCAGGAGTTGAAGAAAAGGATTACAATGGCCTCTGTTATTATCAGCATTTCCAGAACCAGGGCCTCAGCTTTGAGAAGTTTCAATAGCCTAAGTATTTCAAACAGAGCATTTGGTGATGAATGCTGGAGGAGAGTTAAAATAGAATATATAGAATATTTGAATAAACAAACAAACAAACAAAAAATCTTTGTACTGTTATAGTTCTTTCTAAAAATACTTCTATCCCCACCTGGTGTCTTAGCAGCCTTATTAATATATAATATTTTTTGTTTCTGTTTCATTTGCTTTTGTTATTTAAGCCTGCCATGGCCTAGACAGAAGCCAGTGTTGCACAAATTCTGAAAAAATGTGGTGATGTAAGAGACATAAGGATGACAAATAGCAGGAGTTGAAGGAAAAAAAAATGAAGACTGTAGGAGTGAAAAAGCAATGTTGATTACCTAAGGAATTAGTGTATGTAGGGTGAAAATAAAAATAAAAAATAAAAGATTTCTATTGTCTGCCTCTCTCTCTTTACCTTAAGAAATACAGATTTACTTTTTTCTCAACTTCCATAGAGATTATATACAAATTTGCAAATCCAGTGGTTGTCATTCAGAAAATTAGCTGATAGTAACTTTCTCCATAACTTGTTGAGAATATGCTTGAGATATTCTCAGTGTACAGAAGTTGCAATAGGATACACAATGACCTTGAGTTCTTTTTATGTGCTGTATAAATTATTACAAAGAGAAATAATGCAGAATAACCTCTCTAGCATATACTTTCTGTGTTGAACATCTCAAGGAAATAAGTCGGTATGTAAGAAACACTGTGCCCCAACTATAAATTTATTTTCTCCTTTAAATTAAAATTAATGACTATAACCTTAATTTCATTTCCTTCAATGTAATCCATGATGGCCAATAAACCAAATACCATTTTGTAACATGATCACTCAGTTTTCTCCCTATATGGTGAATTGTGCCTTCAGAGCTGTTGGAGCACCCATCAATCCAGTTAAACCCATGAACCACCTAGTGTAGACTCATTTACTAGTCCACACTAGTGCTGATGCTGCTGTAATTTACATAGGCTAATTCTATTCAAATAAGCTATACTAATTACAAATCTGATAAATCCTTCTGTAATACAGATGGCGCTGATTTAACTGTGTTTAGATTTTTAATTTAATATCTCTGTGTTGAGAAATCCTCAGAAATCATAGTACATCACAAACTGTAGGCAGGTTTTTCAATGTATTTTACAAAGGAGGTAGACTGAATGCTGGGAGGTTTCAATGTGACATCTCCTTGCATATGCATTTAAATTAAAGTCAAGCATACACATACATAAGAAATAAAATAGTTCATTATTGTTTTCTCCCTTTACCTGTTATAAAAGCATTCTTCCACATAGCGTTATCCTCCAACATTTCTGTTTATTTTCTGTTTTCCACTTAAATGTATTTCTAAAATCTTCTTGCTTTCATCAGTTTTCCAGAGAACTCTGTTCTGTTGCATAAATGAGATACTGATCCTTCTCCTGTACTGACTTGTTACAGGATTGCTTCCACTCTTGCTGATAAAACCTCCATGTTATAGTCATTGCCTTCAGACTGGGCTCCCAAATCATTTCTTTCAGATTCCCATTCTTGCTGTTGGTTATCAGACTGCAGTCATTCCTTATTTCTACTCTATGGCTTCTAAATAATAATAACATAGGTAAACTGGAAATCAGCAGTCAGTGTCAACCCATTAAAAACACAATAGACACAGTATATAACAGCTTTCAGTTTCTTTCTTGCTCAAAAGAGTTGCTGTTTTAACCCATTGGTTGCAAACAAATCCTTTAAATGAATTTCATATATTATCCAAAATAACAATATAAAATGAAAACAATAGAAAATAAACAATCATCTGTCTGAAACAATCCAGTATTTTTTATTTTAACCCATTAGATTAATTGTTTGCTCTATTAATAATTATAATTATTCATCTGCATGTTTTGTTAAATTTACTTATTAATATGTGAATGTATATCTACATTTTCATGAATATATACACCTATAAACATGTTATATGGGATTAAAAAGGAATGGGGAAAAATATATCTAGGTATTTAAAAAAAAAAAAAAAATTCATCAGTGTAACATTTAAGCACCCTGTAGTCACTCATAAATTGCATACCTGACCTTCAACTATGTGAAACAAGTACTATTACACAGTTTCCAAAGGGTGAAGTGGGTGTTTCTGAGTGGGCATAGTAGGTGTGTCTATTTACAGAGTAAACATGTCTTCACCTGTTAGGATTCAGAGACGGGATCAAGATAGTATGTAAATTCTTACTGTGGATTTGGGGATGTTTTGAGTTACTGAAGATGAGTCATTCTAAACTGTTTAGGTTTGTTTGTTTGCTTACTTTTAAAGTAACATCCAAGACAAAAATAATAATAATAAAAAAATCCATTAAAGTGGTTTAAAGTGGGTTTTCAGGGTGCTTAAAGAGCTGGCTGACGTCATCGCTGGGCTTGTCTCAATTATTTTTCAACAATCTTGGGGATCTGGAGAGGTCCCGGTAGATTGGAAGCTGGCAAATGTTGTGCCAATTTTCAAGAAGAGCAAGAAAGAAGACCCTGGCAACTCCAGAGCTGTCAGTCTCACATCAGTGCCTGGTAAAATTATGGAGAAGATGATTCTTGAGGCTATTAAAGCGCACCTGGGGGACAATTCCGTCATTGGTTCCAGCCAACATGGGTTCATGAGGGGTAGGTCCTGCCTAACAAATTGGATTTCATTTTACGATAAGATCACCTGTCTAGTCGACCAAGGGAAACCAGCTGATATGATCTTTTTGGACTTCAGCAAGGCTTTCGACACCATTTTCCGTAAGATCCTACTGGACAAAATGTCCAGCATACAGCTTAACAAAAACATCATACGATGGGTGAGCAATTGGCTGATGGGCAGGGCTCAAAGGGCTGTGGTAAATGGGGCCACATCAAGCTGGCGGAAGGTCACTAGTGGGGTCCCTCAAGGCTCTATCATAGGGCCAGTCCTTTTCAATGTCTTTATATATGATTTGGATGTAGGACTGGGGGGTGTTTTGAGCAAATTTGCCGACGACACCAAACTTGGAGGAGTTGTAGACTCTGACGAGGGTGGGAAGGCCTTGCAGAGAGATCTGGACAGGTTGGAGAACTGGGCAATCACCAACTGCAAGACGTTTAACAAAAGCAAGTGCCGGGTCCTGCACCTGGGATGGGGCAACCCTGGCTATATATACAGACTGGGCGACGAGATGCTGGAGAGCAGCCCCACAGAGAGGGATCTGGGGGTTGTGGTTGACAGCAAGTTGAATATGAGCCAGCAGTGTGCCCTGGCAGCCAGGAGAGCCAACCGTATCCTGGGGTGCATCAAGCATGGCGTTGCTAGTAGGGCAACTGAAGTGATCATCCCGCTCTACTCTGCGATGGTGCAGCCTCACCTTGAGTACTGTGTGCATTTCTGGGCACCATAGAACAAAAAGGACGTTAAACTGTTGGAGAGTGTCCAGAGGAGGGCAACAAAGATGGTGAAGGGCCTGGAGGGGATGATGTAGGAAGAGCGGCTGAGGTCACTGGGCCTGTTCAGCCTAGAGAAGAGGAGGCTGAGGGGAGACCTCATCGCGGTCTACAACTTCCTCGCGAGGGGGTGTGGATAGGCGGGTGACCTATTCTCCATAAACACCACTGATAGGACCTGCAGAAACGGGGTAAAGCTGAGACATGGGAAGTTTAGACTAGACATCAGGAGGAGATTTTTTACTGAGAAGGTGGTTGCACACTGGAACAGGCTCCCCAGTGAAGTAGTCACTGCACTATATGAATTTAAGAAACGTTTGGGCTGTGCACTTAGTCACATGGTCTAAACTTTTGGGTAGACCTGTGCGATGCAAGGATTTGGACTTGATGATCCTTATGGGTCCCTTCCAAATCGGAATATTTTATGATTCTATGATTCTATGAAATCAAATCCATATCAAAACAGTTTATTTTTAACAGGACAAAATTAAGTGCTAATCAGTGAATGAGGAATTTGGGACCAATAGCAGCAACCAAAGCAAATAAACTACAATACTAGACACTAAGAAAACATTAGCAAAGATCTACAGATTTGTAGACACCCTTTCGTAGCAAATCACAAGACACAGTCCCCCCCCAACAAACACAGGTGGGTGCAAGCATTTAAGGCTCCGCCCACATGCTGCTGCGTGCCCACCACTTCCCCTCACTGGCCCTGGGGGTTACAAAATGTGCACCAGCTGTACCCATGCCCGTGCAACCTCCACGACCATATTTTTTTTTTAGCTGAGTTAGTTTTGGAAAGAAAGCTCCTCAGAGACAGTTTCTGGTGTCCTATTCACACTTACCACTATGTGAGCAAGAGGAGGGGCACCCCCAGCGTTAATAGCTTCTGCTGCAATAGGGGTGATGTGGGAAATGAAGAAGAAACCACCATCCTGCATTAGTTTTCTTTACTTTAGTAAGGCTCCTGCAGCAGGAAGGACCTCGTGGAAAAACAAATGGGCTCCTTCGAAATTTCGAAAATGTTCATATGCCACCTTGTGACAGATGTTTAGGATAGGTTTAAAGCAACAGTGGCTACACACAACAGGAATAAAAATGACCAACACTCTTTTTGTTTGTTTGTTTGTTTGTTTGTTTGTTTCTGGTGAACATTCTGAAAAAAAAAAAATAAAAAAATAAAAAAAAATCTTATTATGTTAGATGTTTGTTAAATTTCTGCTAAAAATCCCTGTATGAAAAGCAATCAGAGATGATGTTCTTACACAATACCAGTATTTGGACAGACGTGTGGTCTTGGACTTTGGGCATAAATATGAACTTAATAGTATTCCTTTGTTTGGCTCTATAGTAGGAGGGACCACGTAAGGTGGAATAATATAGTGTGGTGGCAGAATGCATTTTTCTTCCTCTAAAAAGGCAAGTAAGTTTAATTATACTTGTATAATTCTGTTCTATAGCTCCGGATGAATATATATGCTTTCCTTGGAAATCCCATTATATGCAGTTACCTTCTAAAGAATCTAATTATGTATACTGGAATATAACCCTTAAGAAGGGAGATGAGCATTTCAAAGAGAGAATGCTTTACAACAGCAAGTATAACTCTGTTCAATGATTTCAATTAATTGTATATATTTTAATTAATTATTATTGTTTTCTAATAATGCCAGTTAATAATAGCAGCCATCATTCACTGATATGGTCTTTCCCAGCTTCTCTTTTGAATGTTTGAGAAATTATCTATAATGCTTTTTCAGACGCAGATAGCAATGAACTGTGATTGATTTTTGCTTTGGGTGCATTAATGTCCATATTGTTCTCTGACAGCTCATTTCTTTGAAATTGAAATCTTTAGTTGTTTACCATATGATTGTTTCTTTTTCAAGACAGATTTTATTTTATTCACCCTTTTTGGTTGTCTTTCTTCTTTGTGTTCTTATATTTTTGTCCATTATTTGCACTTTTCATGAAAGCAACAGATACTTAGCTGGGCTGCTTCCAAGTATTGCTGTAGTTTTGATGTCATGTCATTTACAGTGAATCTCACCCTTATGCTGATTAGTGTTGAGAACTCATGTCTAATAAGCAAGCGGTTCATTTTGTACGTCCATGTAAAAGTACTTTCAGGGGAATTGAATGCTTTTGCATATTCAGCTTTTCATTTTGAATTGCCTGAAGTCAGTATTTATCTGTGTGGGCAAGTTTAAACATGGTTTTCTGCTTTTTGTAGTTGTCCTAAATGAACTGTTCGCGTTAAGCTGTTACTCACTTCAAGATATATACTGACAGAAGCCAGACAATTTCAATGTGATTAGTTAGGCTTATTGTCACTATGCTGCTACTACAGGCACAGAGTTTTTTTGTTTTATTATGTATATAATTGCTATATTTATAGGAACCTCATGAAGTTCAACAAGGAGAGGTTCAAAGTCCTGCACCTGGGAAGGAACAACTCCAGGCATCAGGCAAGGCTGGGCGCTACCCATCTGGGCAGCAACTTGGCAGAAAAGGACCCGGGGGTCCTGGTGTGCACCAAATTCAACAAGAGAGAGCAATATGACCACGCTGCAAAGTAGGCTAACAGTATACAGGGCTGCATTAGGCAGAGCACTGCCAGCAGGTGGAGTAAGGTGATTCTTCACCTTTACTCAGCACTGGTGAGGCTGCACCTGGAGTGCTAGCTCCAGTCATGGACTTCCCAGTACAGAAAAGATGTGGACAAAATGGAGAGATTCCAACAAAGGGAAATAAGGATGGTGAAGGGACTAGAACACTTCTCCTATGAGGACAGGCTGAGACCTGTCCTGACAGTTGACCATTATTCTGTGATTATTTTTATTGCAGTGTTTCCTCCTAGGAATATAAGGATGAAAGGTTGTTTAGTTTTATTTACTCATCTGAAAGTAGATGCTCCTTGTTATTCAAAATGGGCAAATTTGCTTTCAAATAGCACTTCTAATTTAGGTAATATAATATGAACTTGAAACACTATGAAAATGTGGAGTCTGACTTTGGCATCTGCATATGCTTTACTTGATTTGAAGTTGGGTCAGGCAAGGATATCAATCCAGATTTAAGTTGCCTGGGATTCAAATTAATGGCATGGCTGCTGATAAATCCTCAGTAAAGGACAGAGCAATAGGCTGGTCTCTCTTATAACCCCATCTTAAGAGACCAATATGATACTTTCTAAAAATCAACTAGAAAATAGGATTATCTGACCAACTCCTCTTTCCAAACCAGAAAAAATACATCCTTTTATAAACATATCTGCCTACCACATTAATTTTTAAATGCTCCTGCACCAAATCTTCCTTAGTAAGAGAATATTGGGATAGAGGTGGGATTTCTTCTCCCCATATGAACATAAAGCTCTGTCACAAAGAAGCTCTCCAGCAGCTCAGCAAGGTAAACTTTTATTAGAATGGTGTTGAGGGAATGAAAAACATGTTTTGGTCCAAGTTTCATGAGAAGAAACAGCTGAGATTCGCATGCAGTTCTGCATGCGAATAAAGCATGCATCCTTCTCAGTTCTACATTCAATAAAACACATTGATTGTAAAATGGCTTGTTTCCTGCAACGATACAGTCACATTAAGCACTAAACATGGACAGTAAGTAAAAATAACTTGTTTACTAATTTTAGGTCAGTTTGCTGGCTGCAGACTTTCCTAACATCATATAACTTCACATTATCTCTCTCCTTGCAGGAAAAAGCTTGTATGTGTGTTTCTCATGAATTAATGGGGTATTTGTAGATATGACATATGAATAATAGGGAATAGGTAGGCATTTATGATTGTATGTGAAATTGGCAGGTTGTCAGGACAGTAAACACTTATTCCTTTTTCTTCTGGGCTCTTTGTGTAATTCATGTTAAAAATCTTAGCTATATTCTCAGCCTAATTGCCTTCATTAGAGGTACACTTACTTATACCCTCTGAGGCAAAAAGCTATTTTGAATTATTCCTGCTCCTTCAGCAGCTATATTAGAATGAATCCAACCATATTGATATGGTCCAAAATGGAGTAGAAGTAAACTGCTGAGATGTCAGTAGCATGTATTCATATCCCTCTGTATTGATGTGATGAAGAGGTGGAGAGACTGTTCTAAATGAGTCAGCAAAGCTATTCAGTCAGACCACTTTGAACTACATGCATGTAGGCTGTCACACCAGCCATCACTCTGCTAATTAACACATGCAGCAAAATTCCAGCCTGTACTCAATACAGACCTCAAAGCTGCTCTGAAAATAAATAAATAAATAAATCTTCAGACAGCTTAAGATTTCATTCTAAAGTGGAATGAAAAGCAAACCATGGAACCTCTGAAACGGTTGTTGAATGGGCTCATAATAGTCTTTGCAAATGATTTTGCTAATAATACCTGTTTGAACCAACCCTGAAGGAACACAGGCGGCTGATGATGCTTTCATCCATTAGTCGAGCTCTTTGCTAGGAAAAGAATTTGAAACTTTCTAAACTGTTTTCAGTGACTACTAAGGTTTCCAGAAATCATGAGAACAGCAGCGTTATTGTTTGCATAATTGGTTTTTGTGTGCTTTGGGAAGGAGGATTGGAACATTAGTCCTGCTGCACGGTGATAAACACTGCCGGAACAGTTGTTTTCATAACCAGCTGCTGGAGGGCATTGTCTTTCTCATGTTTTAATAACTCTCAAGGCAGGTGCACCTTATTGATCAGGGTTTTTCTGTCTGCTCATTTTTGGCTTTGTTTTTCAGTTGTGTGAGGAGATAAAGACTTACTGTATGGTCTTATCACAGGCAAATTTAGTGGTTGTTACAGTCTCAAAATAGGTATTGGTGCCTGTCAGGCTCTGCTTCACAGTGTAAATAAGCAGGATGTGTTTCTGACAGTACTTGCACAGAAGAAATGGCAACTGCTCTTGGGTTTGCTGACAACAAACTTAACCCTCAAATGATGAAAATTAGTAAGTAAGAGGAGCGTCTCCTTCTGAGAACAGTACGATAACTAAAGCTTTTTGTTTGCAACATTTATAGCTGATTTTATTTCACCTCCAGTCACACAGGATTTGGTTGTTGACTAGCCAGTGCAAGTAATGCAAATGGTGAGAATTCTGGGGTGATACTAAAGGAGGTGAGAAAGGTACAGGAGCTTCCTTTTGAAAAATTTAAATTGGCCTGCTGAGAGGTGCTAGCAGAAGGTGTAAATTAAAATTCAGTAGGGAATTGTTATAACTTGTAACTTCCAAAAACCTTTTGTTAATTGCATTTTTCGCCACTTACTTATTTTCAGCATGTTTTTTAGCCGAGAAGTGGTATGAGAAAGGCTTGATAGCAGATGTCACTCATGATCGTCTAGTATAGCCTGCAATACTGCATGAGGAAAAAGCTCCAGAAATTGGCTTGGATTTTATCTTACTTAAAAGCCAAAATAGAAGGAAGCAGATGCCATCAGAAACAGAGTTTCTACTGCACAGCATAGTGCAGGTTTTATTCTAGCAATGAGATCATGACTGTGTACTGAAAGCAGAATGGTAGAAAAGCATTTTCTACACAGTGCAGCTCCTTCATACACATACCCCTTCAGTCTCATACTTTGTTGTAAGCTCCTGTATACTTTGTATGAAGAACTAGAGGGGGAAGCTCCTAGTCTATAAGAAGCACCTTCATCCTGTCCTGTGGCCCTGATGCTCCTTGAACACATTGCTATCAGGTTCCTGCAATGTCCTGGTATCCATGCAAGGAAGGTGGCTGACTGCTAAAACATTCACACTAGCACTATGCAGAATCTGGGTAGCACAAGAGACTTCAAGGTACTCAGTACTTCATTCTTCTGTGACTCTGATGGGGACAAAGTTTCCTTTTCAGTGAAATTAAGTGAAATTTCAGTCTGTCTTCTAACATATTCCTTTCCCATAATTGTTCACAATGACATAATATGTTTTGATAAAGGACTGAATTTCATAATGAGTACTCTGGTTCTTATGGGCTCCATTTTGTTTCATTGTTTGCTAATATTATTGGTACTTTTTCTATATTATATAAGGTTAATTATCTTGATTTGAACACAAAGTTGCCTGCATTAATGCAAGTCTTGGCTTTTCTATATTAATGCTGTTAATTAACTCAGTACAAATCCATCTGTAACATACCAGAGACTTAGTCTGGTCAATTTTCTTGGAGAAGGATGCAATAGGTAGTAAATGAATGCAGAATTTTTCTTGTTCTATTCAGTAGTGACATGTTACTGGAATTGTTCTCAACCACATGTCAGTAAATGGATGTCTGCAGATAACGATAGTATCACTTCAAAGATCTTAAAAATGTGAAAAGTAGTAGTCAATGAAGTATGAGACTAAGCCACCAAGAATGAAGGTGATGGGTAGAGAAAAATAAGGAGCTAATGGTATTTAAAGCTGGACAGTAAGTAAAGGGATGAGCTGTAAGCAGGATGAGGATCTACAGGTTATGTTCCTTCCTTTAGCACAACCTGCTATGAATAAATACCTTCTGTGGCTGCGATGAAGTTGATTCCTGACAAACAGGATTTTGGCAATGCATGCTTTAGCTTATTGCAAAATTTTCCTGTGGATGCTGAATAATTGTTTGGGGCTAAATAACTTTCTTCTTCTTAGAGCTGTATGAAAGTACCTTCCCTTGCATGCCAAAAGTAAATCTCCATTGTTAGTCCACAAAATAAACACCCAAGATTCTGTTTTTTTTTTTTTTTCTTGCTTTTTAATCAGCATGCTAGACATGATTATATATAATCTGAGGACAGAAATTCATTCAGCTGTAATTATGTGATCTCATTTGGCATCTAACTATATGATAAGAAATCAGTGATTAAATTTCCTTTCAGAATCTTTCTTCATCAGTCATAAAACAAGCTCAGTAATTATCCCTTAGTTATTGTGAGAACCCTGGCTTCATTATTACATTGTTAATTGTTTACAGTTAAGGAAATTTATTTTTATAAACCACTCAGACAACTTTTTCTGACTGGATGATTCTCCATTGTTTTCAAAGTAGAAAACAAGATTTATAGATGAAATTCATGAAATTAAATGAAATTAAATGAAATTCATATTATCCTTCTAGTATACAAATAGGACTTTGTACATAGTACTTTGTTTTCGTACCAGGCATTTCAATCCAAAGCATTTAATAAATATTCCCAGAAAATCCCAGTGGAGACCTGCTTGGTAGTTTGCTCCAAAATGCTTAGAGCTGTATAATCAAAGAAAAAAATGGTTTTATGTTGTAACTTGGAGTATCAGCCCATTCCCAGTGTGGACAGGGCTTTGAACAACCTAATCTAGTGAAAGACAACCCTGTCTACGACAGCAGTTGGACCAGATGAGGGACACAGGGGTGATTAGAGGGCTTTAACACTTCTTCTGAGAAGAAAGACTGAGAGAACTGGGGATACTAAGCCTGAATAAGAGAAGGCTCCAGGGAGCGGTGTGGCCTTTCACTACTTAAAGAGGGCTTATTATAAAGATGGAGAACAACTATTTACTCAGACAGATGACAGAACAAGGGGGGAATGGTTTTAAACTAAAAGAGGGGAGATTTAAATTAGAGGTTAGGAAGTATTCTTCACTCTGATGGTGGTAAGGCACTGGAACAGGTTGGCCAGAGATGTTGTGGATGCCCCATACCCAGAGGTGTTCAAGACCAGGCTTGTTGAGGGAAGCCCCAGGCAACCTGATCTAGTGGGAGGTGACCCTGCCCACAGCAGGGGGGTTGGAACTAGATGATCTTTAAGGTACCTTCCAACCCAATCCATTCTATGATTCTATGATAGGTGATCATTAAAGGTTCTTTCCAACCCCAAGCATCCTATGATTCTATGGAATGTCACGTTGACCATCCAGTCAATGCTGCAGACAGAGTCTGTGTTTTTAACTGCTCACTTGCAAGTTTCTACTGGATGTATAAATATTACAGTACTAAATACTCTTGAAATTAACCACATTTTCTAGGTTTCCAGAGAATCAGGAAAATGGCCATTTTTTTTTATTTTTTTTTTGAGGGGGTGGGGGACGGGACTGTTCTTTCACAAAATATGAAGAGTCTTCTGTAAAGGATGGGAACATATAGCTATAACTTAGGTTTTATTGTTTTCATTTTGTTTGGATTTGGTTTTTTTTATTATTTTATTTTATTTGTTTGCAGTATATTTTTTTTTCAGAATGGGTAGAGGGAGGCAGGGGATTTATTTTTCTCCAAATCTCCATTTTTTGAAACCATTGAATCATTTGGATAGAAACTTTCAAAAATCATGAGCCTGAGCCAGATCTTCCTCTGATGTCTCTTGTTCACACAGATGAGGTCTGTAAAACCTTTAAACAACTAAATAGTCATATTTGGATTCTCTGTGATTCAGCAAAACTGATTCTGTGCTCATCATTCTGCCACTAAGAATAAGCTGTCTTGACTCCATCATTGACATTACTCTGCTTCAAAGAAGTATATACTCATTCTTAACAGGCAGAGTAAAATCTAGTGATAGAGTAAAAACAGAGTTCTTCAGAGTAAATTAATCCTCCCACCTGATATGTATAGGTGTTTATATATGTATGTCTGTTGGTTTTACAAATCATGATTTTAATTTTTGTGTTTGAATAAATTGTGCCAGAAAGGTAGTTAATTCTTGAGACAAAATAAATTGACTAGGTCATGAAGCAAGTTTGTCTGTTGTGAGATTGTTCTGTTCCAAGTGTATGGAAGGTCTGGGGTTTTTTTGGAAACATAAATATTTCAGATGATATGTTAATTTTAGTGAGCAATGTGCCTTAGGGAAATCTAATGTAGCCATCACTGAAGGATGTCAGATAATTTCACACCAGTGATTATTATATTTGATAACACTGGCTGCAATGTGATGAGATAAATGAGAAATCGATTACTGTCAAAAATAAGACAAGAGGAGCTAAACAACCAGGACTTCTAAGGTCAGTGGTATTATATCCATTTATATCCATTGACTTCAATTGGATGCAAATTAAACGTGGCATTTTTTTTAGCACTAGGTACTAGCTCAGCTGAGGAATCTAAACTACCATTACAATGTTAGTTATGAAGTCTTGAAAAACATTTTGTAGATAGTATATAGAACTAAGAGTAGTTATTTTGGAAAAAAAAAAAAAAAAAAAAAGAGTTGGTATAGATTTGTTTCGGAATACAGACAAAATAAGTCTGTGATGTGTACAATACTGGAAGAAGCATGACATAACATTCTAATCTTCTCAGTTTATGAGATGGTAGTTGTAGACATATATTCTATAGTATATGAATTACAGCTAAAAACTTATATTCTATGAGTCCTTTCATTGTTGTCCTTGCTTTAAGGAGGGTACTTTTTTTTTTTTTTTTTTTTTTGAACAACTCCCAGTATGTTTTCCCAAATCACTCCTCTTATTTTCATTGTTCCACTCAGAATGAAGATGCACTTCCCTCACATTATTGCATTTGATTCCGATAAAACTTTAGTCTGATTAATTCAAATCAGCAATTTTTTGTAGTTGTTTTGTTTTTGTTTGTTTGCTTGTTTTGTTAAATATCACCTTTGTGATATTTGGAAAGGTTTTTTTGTGTTTTTTTTTGTTTTGTTTTGTTTTCTGCAAAACTAGTTGTCCAAATTTTCTCTTTAGCTGAAGGTTGATGCAGTTGAAATTGTCAGAAGTTGCAGTGTCTTTAAATTTAAATAAATATCAGTATGCAGATGTGTACACAAAAGTATATACTTAAAGAGAAGAATGTCATTTTGCTCTACTGAAAATCAAAATTCATCTCTAGTAAGCCTTTTTCTGAGACACAAATAACATGATTTATTTTTGTGTTACCTATCTAGGAAATTCATTCTATTTGAGATCAGCTCTGTAAGTTCCTAATCTAATAAACTAAAAATTTTCTGGAGGCTTGGGAAGGTGTAAGTTAGGAGCTAGAACTTTAGGGAAGATTAATCTCGAATTACTCATGGTACAAATTTGCAAACGTCCTATATGTGACCAGATTCAGTGTGCATGCATTTTGGATTGCCTTCTGGCCCCATGCAAGGGAATTGGAAGTCAGGTTGATGAAGATGGGGAAATATAATTTTCTTTGTGGTGGCCAATAAATCAACAACTGTTAAGATGAGATTACTTAGATTCTTTTATCACTGTGACAGTTCCTACAAAGGTCTTTTAATGAGGTGAACCTAAATGCAAATTTTGCTATAAACAAGTTAAATCTGTTAAGTTAAGATAAGTTGAATAGTTGAACTATTTGTATTATCATAAGGCAAGCCCAGCAGCAGAACAGCAATATAGTAATTGGACTACAGTTCTCTCATACTTAGGGATGATAGGTAATTTCATACTTTCACAAAACTGGACATAGAAAGTACAGCTTCATGAATTAAGAAATTTTCAAGGGTGTGGAGAGTAAACATATTTTCAGTAATTATTTGTATAAATATATATATGCCAATGCTCATATATATGGGAACAGGGGGGTGGGGGGAGACACGTGTGTAAAAAATGCATATGTGCATGTGATCCAGGGATGGCAAGGGCAGACTAGCAGAGAAGTAAAGCTTCTTTGTGGTCTCTCAAAAAATACAGCAGAATTGTCTGTTTAGAAAGAGGGGTTAGGTGTCTTGAACTCAAGGGGTAGGATCCTCAGATGTTATAAGTATCTATCACTTTCCTGAAATCACTCTAGATATAAAGGAGCAAACAACCTGCTCCAGAGATTTTTACATGTATGAGAGTATGAGAGAATCATGGTGCCATTCACATATGTGCAAAGGACAGAAGTTAGAATGTGAGAAGACTCATCAAGGTGTTCCTTTGCAAAAAAAAGCTGCTCCCAGTGCTCTGGCTACAGTGCTTTTTCCAATGTGCTGACATGAGCATTGGCAAACCAGGAGAAATCCAGTCATTCTGTTCCCCTTGATTCCAAAAAAGCTGAGTAAGAAGCTGGTGCTAGGTACGTTATTTTCTGTCATCTGTGAGACTGGTATTTATTTTTGAACAGTGTTTGTTAACTGTTACCACCGCCGCAGTAACCAGTGCTGCAGAGGGAGTACACAATATTCTTGATTCCTGCTTCATAAAATAGTTGCTTTAGAAAGATTTCTTGCTAGGCTTTGTAATACAAAATGAAATGAAATCCAGGTTGGGAGGCTAAGGTGGGCAGGAGTGTACATTACCATGGACCTCCTTCTTGGATACTTCAAAAGAGGAACTGAGGGACTGAATGAATTACACTCATCTCTTGATGGTAGCTCAAAGTCAGAAAGGAGCAGGCTGCCTGGTACTGAAGAACCTTGCAACCTGCAGCCTATGTATCTAACTAAAATATTTCAGATAACAGGACTTTTTATTCTTAGCTAACTTAATTGTGTAAGTTTTAATAGGTGAATTTTATTTTCAAAGGTGCAGTGATCATCTCCTGGACTTTTAACCCATTAAGTCTTAAGGTAAGTCATTTATACTTTCAGTAATAAAATTACTTGATTGCTTATGTTGTGTGTTGTTTTTTGTAGTTATATTGCAAAAAGGTTAAAAATGAGTTGGTTTTAGTTGCATGTTTACAAATTATAGATTTTTTTTCCCTATATGGAAGAGCTGGGATATTTATTATGTCCTTTTGGTTGACAATGGCAAGTTGATCCCAGGCCATATATCTCACGACTTTTAACTGAGTGGAAGAGGTTTAACTGATTTGTGGGTTTTGTTGTGGTTTGTAACTTTCATGCTCAGCTTATGAGACCTGAAAAGGGAAGAAAAACATAATGCAATCTCTTCTAAATTTTGTTAAACCTTTCTTTATTGAACCTTAAGTTTTGACAGAACGTGTATCAAAGCTCCAGTTCCTGGAATTGGATCATTATTTTAGAACTTCAGTTTTCCTTTCTATAAAAAAGGAGGCTCTATACATCCTAGACCATAGAGGAAAAAAATGAAGAGATGAAATTCTACATATGCAGGAAATAGTATATAGAAATGCAGTGATTCTTGAAACCAAAAATATTCTGGTTTTAGAACTTGATTTCATGATTGCTGGTGCTCTCCATGCATGTTTGTGTTTTCTTGTGCTCTGTGAATGGGAGGCTAGAGAGGTTAGAAAGCCATACACATAGAGTTAGAGAACTATTCATCAAACTCTTCAGGGTGTATTCTATTTTCCTGTTATCCAACAGGTATGCTTGTTCACAGTTTTGCACTCTTAAAGGCTAGAAAGAACATTTGAGGAGTCCCTGTTTCCTGCAGCCCACAATAGATTCATTGACAAAGATATCCCCACTTTTTTGTACATATGTTTCCATGTGGCTTCTGATAGACCTATCATCATTATCAGAATTAATAAATGTCTTTGTTCAGAACTATAGTTCTTGCAGTAGCTTGATGGAACCAGGTTATATCAGAGCTGTTGCAATAATAAACTTTGTTCATGACCCACTTCAGTTGCTGCTTATGTTCAGAGCAACGAACAGCTCCTGTGATGCAAACCACACAGGCCATTGCAAAACTGGCCAATTGCATTCCATCAACAAGCAGTGAACCAACAAGCAATAATAGTCAGGGATGTCAGTCAGTCAGGAAGTCAGTCAGTATTAACACTTACCATGCAGGAGTGCCAGACAGAAATGAGAAGTTCTTGTCCCCTGTATTGCTGGTTAATTCATTCCAACAAGTTGGCACGGTGTTCTTACCTGAAGATTAGCATCTTATAACATTTGGTTTGTGATTTCAATGGCTTCAGACCAGTTCTTAGCAGTTGATTATACTAATAGTTTTTATATGTTTTTTAACATGGTTTGCTGATTTGTCAGAGAGGACAAAAGTCAAACAGGTCATGGGGAAGGAACAGGTCATGGGGAAGGAACAGCCATGGGTTATTTTCAGGGGTGCCTATTCTGCCACAAAACAATTAGCTGCTATCAGTCTTCAAAACCAACAACCAGAACTACAAACGAAAACAATGCTGCTGAAGCACGTGATATTTCTGCCTGTAGCCTTTGCATCTGATGTTAGAAATTGATCTATGAGGACACACATTCTATAACCACCACTAAATATGTATCAGCATAACACTGAATTTTGTTTGACCCTACACTGTGGCTTCAGAAAGTCAACCAAACCTATGAGGAGAGATTCAGGTATCAGCATCACGCTGCTTTCTATTTTGCAAGCTTTCACTCACTGTTCTAGCACCTTTTTGATTTCTTGTTTGTTTTGATGTTAATTCCATATTCATCTATGTCACAAGCCCTCTGACAGGACTGAAAATCCAGCACCAACATTTAAAGTGAGTCATCAGAACAGATAGATTCATTGCATCTGTGTTCTCCTCTGTCCACTGTCTCTTTCCCCATTCTATGCGTGTCCTCTTGATTTAAATGGTAAGTCCTTGGGTCAGCTAATATTTCATAGATTTATATGATGTAGTACAGCAACAAACTCTTATGCTGTATTCCTTCGCTATTAGTATTAGAAAGGATTATTGTAAATAACAGAGGGAGAAATGAGTATCTCCCCATAGATTATTCAGAACCAGTCAAAGAACAGTTCTCCACATACCTCATTTTCTTTGTTGAGACATTGGTGTAGTTATTCATTGCAAAACAAGATGCTAAAACTGAAATTATCATTGTGATTCTCAAACCTGAGCAGGATTTCAGGCCATCACACTGTCTAAGCTCCAGAGGAGCACAGGCAGGGCAAACTACTGTCATCAGTAATGTCACAAAGTCTTTCAATATGTGGAAATTGGGTTCTGTACTGTGTCTACTTCAGCCACAAATGTCTGGTCAAAGTGAGTGGAAAAAGTAACTCGTTAATTTATTAATTTTACTTTCATGATGGTGGAAATGCAACAGAAGGTGTAGGCCTGTTGTGCATGCCTTACTTGTTTGACTTCACTAGCTTCCATTACCTAGCACACTTTTAGGTATTTGTTCTGTAGAACTGTACTTTTATAAGTATCTTCCAGACTTCAGCTTTACTGTCTCTACAGTGTTCTTACCTCAGTTAACTTTAAAACTGAACTGCAGTGATGGTAGAAATGAACAAGTAGAGAATGAAATTGATGTTAAATATTAAACCTGTCTACTTAAATAGGGTTTACGAGGGTTTAGATATAGTGGCATGTTCTTTTTGTACAGATTCTTCTTTAAAATGTCAGTTTTGCTGAATGTCTGTGACTTCAAAAGTCATGGCTAATATTATTGCACTAAAAACACTGTCTTGTCAGAGTACAGAGACAAAATTAGCTTTCTTCTACTGCTGTAAAACAATATGCAATTACAGAACAGATTACACTGATTTGTCTCAAGGTAATGTGAAATAAGCAAAAGCTATTGATTTTTTTTTCATTCTTTTTACCATTTTATAGGTTTTCACACAATCACAAAATTTTTGAGGATGGCAGGGGATAGTCTAGTTCAATGCCTTTTCTCAAACTAGGATCAGTGAGAGCTGGCTGCTCAGGGATGTGTAGAGACAGGTTTTGAATATCACCAAGTATGGAGACTCTACAGGCAATCTACTCCAGTGTTCAACTACCCTGATAATAAAAAATATGAAACAGAATTTCCCCTATTTCAGTTTGTGGCTGTTGCCTCTTTACTCATCACTGGACACAGCTGAGAAGAGTTCTCCTCCATTTTCTTCATTGCCTCCCATCAGATGTTAAAATACATCTATAAGATCTCCTTGGGCCTTCTCTTCAGGCTGAACAATCCCAGCTCTCTCAGCTTTTCCTCATTTTCCTCATAGGTCAGATGTACAGCTCCCTTCATCACCTTTCTAGCCCTGTGCTGGAATCACACTGGTATGTCCATTCTCTTTTGTACTGGGTAAGCCAGAGCTGTTTCCAGGATTCCAAATGTGTCTCACCAGGGCTGAGAAGAAGTTACCTTCCACCTGCTGGCAACACCCATCCTAATGCAGCCAAGGAGGCCTTGGTTTTCTTTACTCCAAGGGCACATTGCTGGCTTATGGCCAGCTTGTCCCCCAGATCCCCCAGATTCTTCTCTGCAAATCACCTTCTAGCCAATCAGCTCCCAGCCCATCAGCTCCCACCATGTATTGGTGCTGGGAGTTTTTTCCTACCCAGGTGCAGGCTATTTGTATTTCCTCTTGTTGAACTTTGTGAGATTGCTATAGACCTATTTCTCCAGCCTGCTGAGGCCCCACTGAATGGCTGATATATTAACCACTCCTTCTTGTTTTGGATCACTTAGGGTGTACTCTGAGCCACTGCCCAGATCATTCATGAATGGGTGAAGCAATATTGACCCTAATATTGTATCCACCTTTGGCTAAACTACTAGTGACTTGCCTCCTCCTGGACTCTGGGCCACTGAGCACAATACTTTGAGGTTAGAAGTTTAGACAATTTTCAGTCTATAAGTGTGCACTTATCTAATGTGTTCTTCATCAGTTTGTAAGTGAGGATTTTATGAGAGATAGTCATGAAAACCTTACTGAGGCTGAGGTAAACAACCTCCAGCACTTTTCTTTTATCCACCAAACTCATCATTCCATCGTAGAATGCTTTCAGATTGTTAACCTAGTTCCCTTTCATAAACCGATGATTATCACTTCCAGTCACCTTCTTGTCCTTGTATTTGGAAAGGATTTCAACAGCTATTCATTGTATTTGCCTGTAGCTCTCCAGTAGTCTTTCTTACCCATCTTGATGACAGCGGTGACCTCTACCTTCTCACAGTCCTAAAGAGCCTCTCCTAATAGCCATGACTGCTCTAAGATTGTTGAGTGTGGCCTAGCAACTGCATGAGCCAGCTCCCTCAATGCTCCTGGGGGCATCCTATGGATCCTCCATGGATTCTCATCCACTACATGAATAGAATCATAGAATATCCCAAGTTGGAAGAGACCCAAAAGGATCATCAAGTCCAATTCTTGGTTCCACACAGGACAACCAAAAAATCAAACCATACGTCTGAGAGCACTGCCCAAATGCTTCTTGAACTCCAGCAGGCTTGGTGCCATGACCACTGCCCTCAGGAGCCTGTTCCAGTGCCTGACCACCCTCTTGGTGCAGAACCTTTTCCTAATATCCAGCCTGAACCTCCCCTAATGCAACTTCATGCTCTTCCCTCAGGTCCTATCACTGATCACCAGAGAGAAGAGATCGGTGCCTCCTCCTCTGCTCCCCCTCAGGCAGAAGGTGTAGGCCACTACACACTCTGCCTCCACAGCCCATTCACTGTCTTTGTTGCTTTGCATTGGACACTAATACTTTTATATCATTACTTGTATATGCCTAGTTTGTTTAAGCGTTCCCAGACGTGATCCTTCTCCACCAGTGGTAAGTCTTCCTTTCTGCAGACATTCCCTTTGGTCTCAGAGACTTAGGATTCCTGAAGGCTTATCTGTCCTATAACAAATAGGCAATGCCCTCCCCTTCCGGCCCCACCTTCCCAGGTGCCCTTACGCAACAGATTTGAGGCCCTGGAGATTGAGAGACCGGTGGGTGAGGAAGAGGTAGCAAGTGTACCCAGGAGGATGCCTAGGGCGAGGAGGTCGACTCCATGCCTCAGGACTGCCTCCACCAAGAAAGACAGAAGGGTGATTGTTGTGGGAGACTCTCTCCTCACGGGAACAGAGGGCCCTATTTGTCGGCCTGACCCTACCCGTAGGGAAGTCTGCTGCCTCCCTGGGGCCAGGGTCAGGGACGTTGCCAGGAAGCTTCCCAACCTGGTTCGCCCCTCTGGCTATTATCCGCTTTTGATAGTCCAGGCAGGTAGTGATGACATTGAAGAGAGAAGCCTGAGGGCTATTAAACGAGACTTTAGGGGACTGGGACGGTTAGTGGATGGAGCGGGAGTGCAGGTGGTGTTTACGTCCATCCCTATGGTGGCAGGGAGGGGTACAGAGAGGACACGAAAAGCCCACCTGTTAAACACATGGCTCAGGGGCTGGTGCCAAGACAGAAATCTTGGTTTTTTTGACCATGGGGCACTTTACTCGACACCCGGCCTGATGGCCGCAGGCGGGTCCCTATCTTTTAGGGGAAAACGGATCCTGGGCCAGGAGCTGGCAGGGCTCATTGAGAGGGCTTTAAACTAGGTAAGAAGGGGGATGGGGCTGAAGCAAGGTTTGCTGGAGCTGTGCCAGGGGGAACAATAGCAAGGCCGGGGGATAAGGCAATGGCGCAGCTGAAGTGCATCTACACCAATGCACGCAGCATGGGTAACAAACAGGAGGAGCTGGAAGCCATCATGCAGCAGGCAGGCTACGACTTGGTTGCCATCACAGAGACGTGTTGGGACCACTCTCATGACTGGAGTGCTGCAATGACTGGCTATAAACTCTTCAGAAGGGACAGGCAGCACAAAAGGGGTGGTGGAGTGGCTCTCTATATTAGAGAGTCTTTCAATGTTGTAGAACTTGAGGCTGGGCATGACAAAGTCGAGTCCCTTTGGGTTAGGATCGGTGGGGCCAACAAGGCTAGCGTCCTGGTCGGGGTCTGTTACAGACCGCCGAACCAGGACGAGGAGACGGATGAGGAGTTCTACAGGCAGCTGACAGAAGTTGCAAAATCGTCAGCGCTGGTTCTCGTGGGGGACTTCAACTTCCCTGACATATCCTGGAAGCACAACACAGCCCAGAGGAAGCAGTCTAGGAGGTTTCTGGAGGGCGTGGAAGATAGCTTCCTGACACAGCTGGTTAGTGAGCCTACCAGGGGTGGCGCCCTGCTAGACCTTCTCTTCACAAACAGAGAAGGACTGGTGGAGGATGTGATTGTCGGGAGCTGTCTTGGGCAGAGTGACCATGAAATGGTAGAGTTCTCTATTCTTGGCAAGGCCAGGAAGGGGACCAGTAAAACCACTGTATTGGACTTTTGGAGGGCTGACTTTGTGCTGCTGAGGACACTGGTTGGTAGAGTCCCTTGGGAGGTGGTTCTGAAGGGCAGAGGAGTCCAGGAAGGCTGGGTGCTCTTCAAGAGGGAAATCTTAATGGCACAGGAACGGTCTGTCCCCACATGCCCAAAGACGAGCTGGTGGGGAAGAAGACCAGCCTGGCTGAACAGAGAATTGTGGCTTGATCTCTGAAGAAAAAAGAGGGTTTATAATCTTTGGAAAAGTGGGCAGGCCACTAGGGAGGATTATAAGGATATCGCGAGGCTGTGCAGGGACAAAATTAGAAAAGCCAAAGCTCATCTGGAGCTCAATCTGGCTACTGCCGTTAAAGATAACAAAAATGTTTTTATAAATACATCAACACAAAAAGGAGGACTAAGGAGAATCTCCATCCTTTACTGCATGCGGGGGGAAACTTAGTTACAAGAGATGAGGAAAAGGCGGAGGTGCTTAATGTCTTCTTCGCCTCAGTCTTTAGCGGCAATACCAGTTTTTCTCTGGATACCCAGTACCTTGAACTGGTGGAAGGGGATGGGGAGAGAGATGTGGCCCTCACTATCCATGAAGAAATGGTTGGTGACCTGCTACAGCATTTGGATGTGCACAAGTCGATGGGGCCGGATGGGATCCACCCAAGGGTACTGAGAGAACTGGCAGAGGTGCTGGCCAAGCCGCTTTCCATCATTTATCAACAGTCCTGGCTATCGGGGGAGGTCCCAGCTGACTGGCGGCTAGCAAATGTGACGCCCATCTACAAGAAGGGCCGGAGGACTGACCCGGGGAACTACAGGCCTGTCAGTTTGACCTCAGTGCCAGGGAAGCTCATGGAGCAGATTATCTTGAGAGTCATCACGCAGCACTTGCAGGGCAAGCAGGCGATCAGGCCCAGTCAGCATAGGTTTATGAAGGGCAGGTCCTGCTTGACGAACCTGATCTCCTTCTATGACAAAGTGACGCTCTGGATGGACGAGGGAAAGGCTGTGGATGTGGTCTACCTTGACTTCAGCAAGGCTTTTGACACCATTTCCCACAGCATTCTCCTCAGGAAACTGGATGCTCTTGGCTTGGACTGGCGCACGCTTCGTTGGGTTAGAAACTGGCTGGATAGCCGGGCCCAAAGAGTCATGGTAAATGGAGTCAAATCCAGTTGGAGGCCGGTCACTAGTGGCATTCCCCAGGGCTCGGTGCTGGGGCCGGTCCTCTTCAATATCTTCACTGATGATCTGGATGAGGGCATTGAGTGCACCATCAGTAAGTTTGCAGATGACACCAAGTTAGGTATGTGTGTCGATCTGCTCGAGGGTAGGAAGGCTCTGCAGGAGGATCTGGAGAGGCTGGACCGATGGGCTGAGGTCAACTGCATGAAGTTCAACAAGGCCAAGTGCCGGGTCCTGCACCTGGGGCGCAATAACCCCAAGCAGAGCTACAGGCTGGGAGATGAGTGGTTGGAGAGCTGCCAGGCAGAGAAGGACCTGGGAGTGATGGTTGATAGTCGGCTGAATATGAGCCAGCAATGTGCTCAGGTGGCCAAGAAGGCCAACAGCATCCTGGCCTGTATAAGAAACAGTGTGGCCAGCAGGGCTAGGGAGGTGATCGTCCCCCTGTACTCGGCTCTGGTGAGGCCGCACCTCGAGTACTGTGTTCAGTTTTGGGCCCCTCGCTACAAGAAGGACATGGAGGTGCTTGAGCGAGTCCAGAGAAGGGCTACGAAGCTGGTGAGGGGCGTGGAGAACAAGTCTTACGAGGAGCGGCTGAGGGAGCTGGGCTTGTTCAGCCTGGAGAACATGAGGCTCAGGGGCGACCTTATCACTCTCTACAGGTACCTGAAAGGAGGCTGTAGCGAGGTGGGGGTTGGTCTGTTCTCCCACGTGCCTGGTGACAGGACGAGGGGGAATGGGCTTGAGTTGCACGAGGGGAATTTTAGGTTGGATGTTAGGAAGAACTTCTTTACTGAAATGGTTGTTAGACATTGGAACGGGTTGCCCAGGGAAGTGGTGGAGTCACCATCCCTGGAGGTCATTAAAAGACGTTTAGATGTAGAGCTTAGGGATATGGTTTAGTGGGGACTGTTAGTGTTAGGTTAGAGGTTGGACTTGATGATCTTGAGGTCTCTTCCAACCTAGAAGTTCTGTGAGTCTGTGATTCTGTGAAATATTGTGCAAAGTTAAATGAGAAGTCTGCTGGACTATAGCATAGGACATTTCTTAATTTGTGTAGAATATTTTATTTCCATCAGGCATTCACTTGTATGCACTAGCACTCACCTCTGCATACAGACATTTTCATGCTTGCTGTTACAAAATCTTTTGCAACACTTGAGAGGGGGACAATCCTGTAAGTGTTAGGAAATTTTCTCAAGGAACCTTCAGAATTATACAGAATCAGAGTGCCGGACAGAACAGTAAATTTCCCTGGTTCCATTAAGACATGTTAAAATATGCTACCTGAATATTTCATTGGTCTGCATGTCTTTTCTTAGTAAAAAGAAGAGCACGTGTCTGGTGTCAATTTGCATTGCATCTGCTTGCAGGTTGTGTTTTCTATTAGAGGCCCTGTAAAAATAAAAAAACTACTAAGTATAACATTACCAAATCCTTTCTGTGACATTCCTCAGATAAGGTTTTCTTTGGTTCCTTTTAGGATCTTCCTTTTGAAATTCATATGAGAAGGGCATTAGAGGTCTATGTGTAGAAGCTGGAGTTTTGTTTTGTTGTTTTGCTTTTTTGTTTTGTTTTTAAGATAGATACTGTTTACTAATCCCAACAGTTTCAATGGGTCATTAAGTACAACAGAGCTGCACATACTTAGCAAAAACTATTTATTTGGAATGTGAGATTTGTAGTTTCTGGTCTTGATGTTTACCAGGTGATATAGTGATATGGCCTTGTACACACTCCTTTATAATGTATTAATTATGTGCACATGGTACCTTGTCCTAGGACATGGTTGTCTATTTTTCAATTAAAATGAAGGAGTATCTGTGTCTTCCAGGTTCATTTCAAGCATTTTGAGAGTGATGTCATGAGAGATGCTGTTGTCTGTAACAGATTGGGATTATCATGATCAAGTACTCTATTTTGACCTCACCCAGTGGCTAAAAGCTTTGTACGTTAGAGAGTAAGGACTGGACTTTTAAAAGCAGTAAACAGGTAAGGCTATTTAAACCTGTTTGTTTATTGACAGCTTTCAGGCTCATTTCCATTGCAGCTGTTTATAGAATCATATATCAAGTTCCTTCTAACAGGATTTCCTCTTTATTACAATCTCAAAGTAGTAGCTGTGGCTTGGAACTAAAATTTGCTACTCTGTAAGTGCAGTGTGACAAAGATGAGGTTAAAATAAAATTTTAGTCATGTACCTCAAACAAAACAGGAACAAAAATATTGGACTGAATTGTGTTAAAGCAGATTGCTTGTTTTGCATTATTTATTATTTGAGAGTATTTGTACGGTCCTACCTAACTGCCAAAAATATCTGTATTCCATAAGCACAAATGCAAAGAACCTGCAAATTCAGTTCTAAGCAGCTATTTATTTTGTGCAGTAAGTTGTTATCTTTACTGAAAACATGTTTTTGGCATAAGGAGACTGACTCATTTCCCTTAAAATATGTTAACAGGAAGAATCTCTGCTATACCAAGTGGCATAGCACAAATGTGAAAACAATGGAAGAAACATAAACAATTAGGCTAGCAGCAAAATTTAATGGCTACTGTGGATGTTCTTATATTAAAAGACTTCTAACTGTCTGAAGTATGGGCCTAATTACATGTTTATTTCAAGGTTATTTTAGCTTGGTGCTTTGTTTTGTTACTAGATACTGAGAATTCCATTTCATTTTCAGAGAAGATTCCTGTTTTGGACATTAAATAATTTATCTCTTTCCTTAGAGCAATCTGTAGAAACCAATTAGTTTATATAAAACAATTTGATATGGACACTTTCAAACTACTAAAAATACATCTTTGTTGTCTGTTTTAGACTGGTGTTTCACAAAAGGTGAAAGAGAGAGTGAATACTTCTGTTTTGTTTTATCTTTTTTCTGTATGTACTTCTGTTTTTAAACAAAGCTCTTAGACACTGTGCAGCTATATAGCCTTTTGGCAAAGAACTGGACTGATCAATAGAAACTCCTTTTGCTGGTATGTAGTCCTCATACTCACGGCTGATTGAGGGTGATCATATTAATGCTTTCCTTTTTGAGTCAGTAATGAATAAGGAGAGTTTATTAATGTAGTCAAAACTGTCTTGGGGTGCATATAGGACAGCAGAATGGATGGATGCACAAAGTCCAAGCTTAAGTCAATATGAAAACCATACCAATATGCAGTTCAGGTCAGGAAGGATTAGAGCGATGTTCAGATGGCACTGTACCACATGAATTTGACTATACAACTTCAGACATGACCTCGCTGGTAAAAGTCAGCTTTAAATAAGGGCAGAAAAGTTATTTTTACATTTGTTTTCCCAAATTGGTGTCGTCCCTCATTTGTAGAAGTGTTTTACTGTCTGTACTGCTGTCTGTCAAACCAAGCTCTTCCTGTTTCCTCTCAAACTCTGCATGATGCACTTTTTATCCTATGAAGGCCCAGTTATTTTTTAGGGGCAGGAGAAAGAACAGGGACAACCCTAGTCACTTAATGAATGACTCAGATATTTTATAAGAGACTGTTTCCAATGTGTGGAGGCTTGCATTAACTCCACAAAGTATAAAAATAAGGCTCTGTTTCTTACACGTTTACTGGTTTGTGGGGACTTCTTGCATGGAAAAGTTGCTTTCCATAGTTAAACGTTGGTTTAATAGCAGTACTTCTGTCAGTGAGGCAATGTCTTTGTCAGGAAGTTTCAATGGCTGTTTTTTGGCTCCTATTGTATGGTTATAAAAATGACAACAGAATATGATATAGACCAGAATATGATATTCTGCTTTCAAAAAAAAATGTGTATACCTTTTAAGTTTTCTGAATAATAGAAATTTCAACAGAATATTAATGTGCATGGAAACTCAGAATATTTCACTGGGTATTAAATAAAAATGAAAAATGCTCCTAAAGGTGATAACTTTACATCACGAAAGCTTTGCATTTCTTATTTACAACTAATCCAAGAGTGATATGCAGACTAGCTAACTACACCCTGCTTTCTGTAAACACCTGAGGACAAATGCACATTTTAGATCTGGAGGATTTAAATGGCTGATAACAGCATTATGTCATTCTTGTAGTGTTATTGCTGGTGTGCAACAGACTGATAACTCCAAGTCAATCTGAGGCTGTTTACAGTCGTACACTTAGAATGTGAAGTTAGAAAAGAGCATGTCTGGGAGTGCAGGGAAGAGCTGATCAGGTTTCTCTTTGACTTATTCCTCCTACTACTTCTTCCTTCTTTTGAAATTAAAATATATTTAATGACTCAGTTATGTAACTTACAATTTTTACATTTCAAGACCGGTGCCTTCTTGGAAGACAGGGTCCCTAAACCATTTAAATATGTGAAAAAGTAAAATTTATTTATGTCTAAAGTGTTCTGTAGGCTACAGTGCTGGAAAAAAAAAAAAAAAAAAAAAAAAAATTAAAAAAGTAAAAAAGTAAAAAAGTATACAAAAGGCTGAACCTCAAGAATCAGAAGATTAATAAAATTTAAAAAAAAAGTCAGTAGCAATTTAATTATTTTTAATTCTCATAATATTAAGGTAAGCTCATGAAAAGTAGGCTCATTGTAAAATCTAGAGGCATCTCTAGATTTTTGAATCCTTAATTACATAATGCTGATGATTGCTTCCCACAGTAAAACATACTTCTATAAATCCTTTTCTGTTTCCATTTAAGGCCAGCTGATTCATTTTACTAGATTCTCATTGGATTCAGCTAGGGAATATCCAGTTAAATATTTAAATCTGAGCAAGGGTCTTCAGTAGACTGAGAAAAAGAAAGTGTTGCTTTCCTGTGTAAATACTGTGTGAAAGGGACTCACTCTGCTTATCCTATTAGTATACTGGGTCTCTGGGACATAGAGGATCCTATCTTCCTCTTCTCTTTTTTTCTCTTTCACTGGTCTTCCCTATTTCCGTCATTTAACAGAATGGTCTGCTTCTGGTAGCCTATCACACATGCAAATGGATCGTGTCATCCCTGCCAGATGGGAATAGTGAGTATAGTAAGTATACTGGCATGGAAGAGTCTGAAAAGGGCCAGAAGGAGAAGCAACAGGAAAAGAAACTAACCTATTTTCTTCTTTTAAGTCATTAAATGAAATCAGAAAAGTGGAAGTGTAAGGTAGTTTCCGCAATCTGAGGAAATAAGGTATTGACCATATAAGAAGACTGTCCACATCTCCCCACTGTTGAATGTGGACCAGAAAGTCAGGAGTACCTCTGGGCATAGCCCATGCAGACTGTCTTGTTCCACCAATGCCCCTGTCTGTTGTGCAGTTTGGGCCAACCAGGTGTCACATAGACAAATTCACTAGTGCTGCTCTGTCCCAGCCTGCCTCAGATCTGGAGAGACAGTCCTTCTCTTTCCTGCTGGGGGACACACCAAACTGAAGGGTAGACAAATGCAGACTTCATACAGCATCATCTTTTAATGTGCAAAGACATAAGGTGGTGCTTGCCTTATCCAGAACCAGTTTTACCCATAGTATAAGGCTTTGCATTACAGACTATTAGCCCCTTTGAACTGTACTGCTGTGAGATTACTTAAATACATCTTTTCACAATGGGCCATATCAGCCCAGAATGGGTTGATCCAGTGCTTATGACTCTTAAAATTCACCCCCATATGCATTTGTTGAAATGAAATCTCATAATCCTGTTCCTCAAATTTATGTTTCAATTAAATGTGAAGTAGCTTCTTCCAAACTTTATTTCTCTTATGTGGCTTTTATATCTCAGGTTTTTCCTTCTATTTTTCATTTTATCACCTTATCAGTCATTAAATTTCAACTCTCCAGCAAGTTCAACTGGCCAACACAGGAAACAAAATGCACATATCACAACTACGCTCACTAATAAAAATAAATGAGCTCTTAGGGAAAGTTGCCAGAATTATTTCATTACAGACAATCTTAAAAAAAAAAAAAAAAAAAAAAAAAAAGAGAGAGAGAGAGATAAAGCCATGAAAATGACAATGACATCTGGAGAAAGGTTTAGGGATATCCTGAGCATGTCAACACAAGAATCCTTTTGCTGATGGAGTTAAATCCCATAACACTGTAATTTCTTTAGTAAAGTCATCCCTTTGACAAAACAATATGCAGCTGAAGGAAGATATCAAAATTTGATTGGATTAACAATCAGTGGTCTGAATCTAAGTATCCTTTAAATATTTTTCAAGTGTTCTTGAAAATCTGTAAACCTCTCTGAATGTTCATCACTTCACAGAAATAGATGCCTGAAAATAATAAAAAATTAGATGCCCATGTAAAAAATGTGCCAAACTACTTGGGTAATTCCTTCTAGTGCTCAACCTTTTGCCATGCAAGATATGTAAATGTGTATAAATTTATATAAAAGTCTCTTCCTATTTTTTTCTCAAAATATCCTCTTTGAATCATATTTCCATCCCACTATAGGCACCTTTAAAAAGAGTCCACTCTTTTTCAAGGACATTTGTGTACACGACAGAGGTTCAGGTGGTAATCTGATTGTCTGGGGATTTTATCAAAATCAAATGGCACTTTGAACTTTCTGTCTTTACAATTTCATGGTTTTACAGTTCAGGTTTTATGAGAGTTTGCTTTTCTCCTCTTACTGGCTGACCTGTAGTGACATTGTAAAGAAATGCATACTTGCGCACTTCTCAAAACACAAGAGCTTCATCCCATGATGAGACAGGAATGAACAACTGAGAGACTTAATGTGATACACTTTGATGGTGCTTCTCTAGTTAAGGACAGATATTTACAGATTGGAAAAGAGAATATATTTAGCAGTCAGTGTACATTGAGATAAACTTCAGCTTCATATAAAACTCCTAAACTAGGTGTGCACGATACCTCATAATCTGTCAAATAAATAATATGTATTTTAAGTAGTCTTTTCAAAAACATTTGAAATGATACATTTTAGCAGCTTTAAATGAGCAGTCCAAGTCAGTCAAATCATATTTGTCCTTTCTTCCTCCCCCCCAAGAAAGGCAGGAAGAAGAGGAAGGAAGAAGGGAGAACTTCTAATATGTAATCAAACAATAAAATATCCTTTAAAGTGTTCTTTTCAAGCTCTATAGTTTGACAACTTTCTACATATCTTGTAGAAAGTTCTGTATTCTGGAGATTTTGTTATTGAAAATAACTTTTTCCATCCACAAAAAGGAGTTAGAATATTAATAAAAATTCTAGTGCAATGTACATTCTTTGCTTGAAACCTACAAATTCAGAGAAAGGCATACATGTTCTCTTCAATCAAGCCTTACTAAGAACTGCAGTTGAGGAGTTCTGTAGTTGTCACTGGCTATCCTTGCCCCATTGCTTTACTTTTTGTTGTGAGATAGGGTGATTAGAAGACTAGCCAAATCCCAGTCTTAACAGTGAAAAGGAACTCTTCATAGGAAATGAGTACAGCCTTCATTGAAAATGCACAAATGTCTATGAAGACCATTGAGGGGAATAAACATATACATCATCTCGAATCCTCCTTGCAGCGAGTAACCTCTGTGAGTGTAGTGATGAACACACAGGCCTGATCTCAAATCTGTACAACTGATGAACATCCACTGAATCTCCCTTTGAATGCAGAGCATGCAAAATTAGTAAGTGAAGCTTCATGTAATAACTCTCCAAGTCTTAATGCTGCTGCTATATCTAAGGGTTTAGGCATTCTTTGAGTGAATTTATTATTAACCAGATGATATATTGTATTGTCCTGGTTCATGAGTAGTTTGGAATCATATTTGTCTTTTCTGTGACAGCTTGCATTATACAAGAAAAGGGAGAGTTTAGGGTTTAGTTACAGATTATCAATAAGTTACAGAATTCTGAAGAATCTTGAATAAGGGATTTCAAACTAAATTTTGGCATTTTAAGTTTTAGATAATTTGAGGGAGCATTTCTTCCCACAGGGCCCATTTACTTTGATAGTTTGTCGTATATGTGATGAACATTACTAAGCAGCCTTCTTAATTGTGAAGAATAAGATCAAATCTATCACACATTATATAACACCTACATCAAAAATAAAAATAAAAATAAAAATAAAAAACATTTTATTCAACTGTATATGTTTCAGTCCTTCAAATAAGATTCCAGTGATGCTTTACAGATATTTCAGGCTGGGATCTGACTGTGTTGGTATCCTTGACAGCTACATTACTTCATGCGTAGCTGCAATGAAATTGGAAGGACTACTTAGGAGTAGATTGCCATAAAATAATGGTAGTCCTCATGTCAAATAGCCTTTCATCATGAACAGTAACATATTTTTAGTATTAATAGAGTATGGTATGTTCCTGTTTCTAATGAGGTGTGTTCAATACATGAAAGAAAGACAAAATATTTTTGGATGCTCTACGCTATTGCTCTGGAACTAACTTCAAATTAAGTTATAATTGCATGTGTAGTTTATATAATATATATACATATAGAGTGTATATCTTTATATGACCATCTTTGTGCACAATTGTATGCACAAAAATGCATTCAACTGCATGCATGACAGTAAATTCTGGCCACAGACTTTGTGAAGGTACATTTAGTTAGGCTTTTAAAGGAGCTGTGGTATGAACTTTGGACTTTCTCTGTCATCTCTTTGTGTTACAACTCTATCACAGTAATAACCACATTTGCAGTTAGAAGACAAAGTAGTGATTCATCATAACTGATTCTGTGAAATTATAAAACTGATACTACTATTATTTTCCTGTTGTAGCCTCCTTCTAGCAAAGCAAATGAATGTGTTGGATTTCTCTTTGCATTTGGGGATTTTTACTGCTTTCTGATTCTGTGAATTCTACTGCTGCTCCATACAGTGCGGATAAATGCATCTGGAGCTTACTACAAGGAATACATGCTACTCACTCAGACATCACCAAGTATGAATTTTTACTATGTTTAAAGATGTCAGACAATAGTTAAATTCAGCTTACAATGCTGAGGTGAGTTAACCTTGGCTGGAAGCCGGATACCTGCCCACCCTCTCCCTCATTTCCCCTCCTTAGGGGAAGAAAGTAAGATGAAAAAGCTTGTGGATTGCAATAAATAAATTACAGTTATGGGCAAAGCAGACTTGGCTGGAGGAAGATTAATTTATTGCCAATCGGAAATAAAGTAGTATAGTAAGAAAGAAAACTAAAAATACCTTCCTCCATATCCTGCATCTACTCAAGCTCAACTTTAATGTTTTGTTCCCAATTCTTCTATCTCTTTATGACCCTCTGATCAGCGCAGGTGATTTAGGAATGGGGTTAGGGTCAGTTCACAACACTTTGTCACTCCTTTCTCCTTGACTTTTTCCATGCTTCCATGTGGGGTCCTTTCCAACTGATCCAACATATAATTATAGAATCATTAAGGTTGGAAAAGACCTCCAAGATCATCTGGTCCAACCATCCACCTACCACCAATATAACCTACTAAAACATGTGCCTAAGCACCACATCAAACCTTTCCTTGAACACCCCCAGGGATGGTGACTCCACCTTGGGCAACCCATTCCAATGCCTGACTACTTTCTGAGAAGAAATGTCTCCTAATTTCCAACCTGAATTTCACATGACATTTCTAAATGTTTCTAAATTAATTGCAATTTTTCCTCAGGTGAGATTCAGAAGTATATAACCCTCTTCAATCTAACTGATCACATGACCTTTACTTTCCCAAGATTTACTTTTATAGATTGTTCAAAAATTCTGAAATTAATCTGGTTTATATAGGAAAACTGGAAGACGCAAGAAGTGCTTTGACAAGAATTAAGACAAGAGAGATGTTGAGCAGTAAAATCCAGGAGGGTTGTTTTTTTTTTTTTTTTCTTTTATTTTCTTTTCTTTTTTCTTTGTATAGACAGATATTTCAAGATAACATTTTCCGTACTACCTATTGTTTTGTGTTCATTATGTGAAATATCATAGGATCTGAAGTTAAAACAAACACACACACACACACAAAAAAAAAAAAAAAAAAAAAAGGAAATATAAGCATAAGTCAAGTTTTCAGTTAGATCTCATCTGTTTGCAAAAACATCCTTCTAACTATTAAAGTGTTCACTAGTACCGAGATGATATTAAAAAGCTTCCAAGTAAATATTAAATTCAAAGTTTCTATTTAATAGTATTCAAAAAAATACAAAAATTAAATTACTTAATTAACTCTGACTTACCTAATATAAATATACCATAATACTGCCCTAAGAAAAATTTGATATTTCTTTTATTCTGCTTTGAAAAGCACATCAAACTACTATTATACTGTAATTCCAATGGCTGCAGTACTACAAGAACTGCACCCACATGGCTCCATACCATGGGGTCCATCCATTCCCCAGGACCAAACTGCTCCAGCACAGGTCCCCCATGGGTGGCAGCTCCCCCCCAGACTCCCTGTTCCTGCATGGGCTCCTCTCCACGGGCTGCAGCTGCGGCCCAGGGCCTGGTCCTGTGGGGGCTCTCCATGGACTGCAGCCTCCTCCAGGCCACATCCACCTGCTCCAGCGGGGGCTCCTCCATGGGCTGCAGCATGGAGATCTGCTCCATGTGGGACCCATGGGCTGCAGGGGTACAGTTTGCTCCACCAGTGGCCTATCCACAGGCCACAGGGGAACTTGTGCTGCATGCCTGGAGCACCTCCTGCCCTCGTCCTGCTGCACTGACCTTGAGGGCTGCAGGGCTGGTCCTTTTGCCTTTTTTTTTTTTTTTTTTTTTTTTTCTTCCTCACAGCTGCTGCACAACATTTTTTAGACTTTTTTACATCTGTTTTCATAGAGGCATCACAAACTTTGCTAAGGGTCGTAGCTTTGGCCATCAGCAGGTCCCTATGTCCAACATGAGACCATCTCCTTCTCTCTTCTTGCAGAGGCCACCCCTGCAACCCCCTGCCAGTACCATAACCTTGCCATGTAAACATAATACAAGTGTTTACTGTGTTGTAAAGTAAGATAGACACACAGTTATCCTTAAATGTTAAGAACTTTCAGAAGAAAGATGAAAACAGGTAACAACATTTTTAAAAGATTATGAATAGTGGAGTGTAAGGAATTTCATTTCTGGAGAGTAGGTAGGCTAAAAGGAGCTTGATTTACATGTAGATTACACTGCTAAAACTATTCAAGTTTAAGTAAAATACATGATTAAAATTGTTGCCAATTTAACAATACTTTCAAAGTCAGAGGTGAGCTATTGCACTGATGCATTTGCATGCATTTAATATGCCTACAAACAGCCATTGTGCATACAAAAATCAGGTATATATTCATGCATGTGACTGTGTAGAAAAATAGCTGGCTATTTGCTTATGCAAATACCTCGTTTTTACATCACTCAACTGGGAATTTGCACAAAAAATTGTCCACGTATAAATGTTTAAGCTAATTGTGTACACCTAACTAAGTTTATGACTGAAAAATCATAAGAGAAGCTATTTTCCTCATGGTGCCTCAGATTAGGCTGTGTGAACATCAGTAATGTTGTTTCATAAGAATTTTCCTGAAAATTATTTAATGTAATTTCTTGTGAGTTCTCATCTATTGTTTTATTTAGGCTAACCTTGCAGATTCATATGTTGTTCATTCAAAACAGAATGTCATATGCAAGCCTCTGAAATAGTAAAAGAGTAAGTGAAACAGCAAGAGAATCTTTCAAATGGTTATAGGTCATGAATGTTTTGCATCTCTGAAAATACTTTTCTGTGAAATCCCAAACCAAGTAGTTGGAAGATTATTTATTTATTTGTTTGTTTGTTTGTTTAATTATGTCAGAACTGGAGAGGTTCAGTTAATTTACTACCAGTATTCATCTAATCAGTAAGCTGAGCCATAACACATGACCTCTTGTTATTGTACATATAATTTTTTGTCACAATAAAAATATGCTGTATATACCCATGTTTTGTTGGTTAGGTTGGTTATGCCTGTCATGGTTTTAGCTAGGAGAGAGTTAATTTTCCTCCCAGTAGCTGGTAAGGTGCTATGTTTTGGATTTAGGATGAGACTAATGTGGATAACACCCTGATGTTTTACTTGTTGCAGAGCAATGCTTACACTAAGCCAAGGACTTTTCAGCTTCTCGTTCTGACCTGCCAGTGGGCAGGCTGGGGGTGCAGCAAGAGCTGGGAGGGGACAGACCCAGGACAGCTGACCTAAACTGGTCAAAGGGGTATTCCATACTATCTGATGTCATTCTGAATAATATATAGGGGTGGCTAGCCAGGGTGGGGGAGCCGGCTGCTTGGGGTTGGGCTGGGCATCGGTCAGTGGGTGGTGAGCAATTGCATTGTGCATCACTTGTTTTGTACATATTATTATTATTTTATTTTTCTGTCCTAATAAACTGTCTCTATCTCAACCCATAGGTTTCAGTTTTTTTCTCGTTTCTCTCCCCCATCCCAGAGGGAGGGGGGAGGGTGAGCAAACGGCTGTGTGGTGTTTAGCTGCTGGCTGGGTTAAACAACAACAGTCCTTTTGGCACTCAACACGGGGCCTGAAGGGTTGAGATAACAACAGATCTGAATAGACTGTATTAAAACAAAATTCTGATAAACATTTCATCACTGTAATATTTACTAATCACAACGCCGATTTTTGTGATCCCAAGTCTGCTGTGCCTGTTTTCTGAATTGAGTTATACACCACATTACATACTGTATGTGTTCCCTGTCGTGTTGCTTATCACTGCTGGGGGTTGGTACAAGGTTATTATTTTGCTGTACTGTGTAACATTTGCTTACAATATGATAAAATTACTGGCCATGAGACTAACCTGGTATTTGTACTCAGCATTGCCATCAAGCTATAAAGGGCCAGAGCCCATCAGTATTTATGGAGTGATGGGGGGATCCCAGCAGTTAACTGTATTGGAGGCTGAAGTGAGTCTAACTGGGAATGAATGGCAAAAGCACCATATTGTGACTGGCCCAGATGCTCCATGCATCCTTGGCATAGACTATCTCAAGAGAGGATTTTTCAAGGACCCCAAAGGGTTCCGGTGGGCTTTTGGCATAGCTGCCTTAGAGACAGAGGGCATTGAACAATTGTCTACCTTGCCCGGTCTCTCAGAGGACCCTTCTATTGTGGGGCTGCTGAGGGTCAAAGAACAACAAGTGCCAATCGCTACCACAACTATGCACTGGCGGCAGTATCGCACCAACCAAGACTCCTTGATTCCCATCCATAAGCTAAATCGTCAACTGGAGAGCCAAGGAGTGATCAGCAAGACTCATTCACCTTTTAATAGTCCCACATGCCAGTGCAAAAGTCCAATGGTGAGTGGAGACTAACAGTGGACTATCGTGGACTATACTAAGTCACACCACCACTGAGTGCTGCAGTGCCGGAACATGCTAGAACTCCAGTATGAAGTGGAATCAAAGGCAGCCAAGTGGTACGCCACAATTGATATCGCTAATGCATTTTTCTCCATCCTTCTAGCAGCAGAGTGCAGGCCACAGTTTGCCTTTACTTGGAGGGGTATCGGCCTGGAATCAGCTGCCCCAGGGGTGGGAACACAGCCCTACCATTTGCCATGGACAGATCAGTCTGCGCTGGAGCAGGGGGGAGCTCCTGAACACCTGCAGTACATTTATGACATCATTGTGTGTGGTGACACATCAGAGGAAGTTTTTGAGAAAGGGAAGAAAATAGTCCAAATCCTTCTGAAGGCTGGTTTTGCTATAAAACAAAATAAAGTCAAAGGACCTGCACGAGAGATCCAGTTTTTAGGAATAAAATGGCAAGATGGACGTCATCAAATCCCAATGGCTGTGATCAACAAAATAACAGCTATGTCTCCACCAGCTAGCAAAAAGGAAACACAAACTTTCCTAGTGTTGTGGGGTTTTGGAGAATGCACATTCCAAATTACA
Source organism: Oxyura jamaicensis (assembly GCF_011077185.1). Classification (NCBI taxonomy): domain Eukaryota; kingdom Metazoa; phylum Chordata; class Aves; order Anseriformes; family Anatidae; genus Oxyura; species Oxyura jamaicensis. The sequence continues at coordinate 70,079,258 of NC_048926.1, forward strand.
GTCTCATTGTAAACCCGCTCTACCAAGTAACCCATAAGAAGAATGATTTTGAATGGGGCCCTGAGCAACAACAAGCCTCTGAACAAATTAAGCAGGAAATAGTTCATGCATTAGCCTTTGGGCCAGTCCGAACGGGACCAGATGTAAAGAATGTGCTCTACACCGCAGCCGGGGAGAATGGCCCCACCTGGAGCCTCTGGCAAAAAGAGCCTGGGGAAACTTGAGGTCGACCCCTAGGGTTTTGGAGTCAGGGATACAGAGGATCCAAAGCCTACTACACTCCAACTGAAAAGGAGATATTGGCAGCATATGAAGGAGTTTGATCTGCTTCGGAAGTGGTTGGTACTGCAGCGCAGCTCCTCCTGGCACCCCGACTGCCAGTACTGGGCTGGATGTTCAAAGGAAGGGTCCCCTCTACACATCATGCAACTGATGCTACATGGAGCAAGTGGGTTGCACTGATTACTCAGCGGGCTCGAATAGGAAACCCCAGTCGTCCGGGAATCTTGGAAGTGATTATGGACTGGCCAGAAGGCAAATATTTTGGGATATCATCAGAGGAGGAGGTGGTCTGTGCTGAAGAAGCCCCATTGTACAACAAGCTACCAGAAAATGAGAAGAAATATGCCCTGTTCACTGATGGGTCCTGTTGTATTGTGGGAAAGCATCAGAGATGGAAAGCTGCTGTATGGAGTCCTACACAGCAAGTTGCAGAAGCTGCTGAGGGAGAAGGTGATTTGAGTCAATTTGCAGAAGTGAAAGCCATCCCGCTGTCTTTAGATATTGCTGAACAAAAAAATTGGCCAATTCTCTATCTCTATACTGATTCATGGATGGTAGCAAATGCCCTGTGGGGGTGGTTACAGCAAAGGAAGCAGAACAACTGGAAGCACAGGGGCAAACCCATCTGGGCTGCTGCATTGTGGCAAGATATTGCTGCCCGGGTAGAGAACCTGGTTGTAAAGGTACGACATGTAGATGCTCATGTGCCCAAGAATCGGGCTACTGAAGAACATCAGAAAAAACAGCAGGTGGATCAGGCTGCTAAGACTGAAGTGGCCCAGGTGGACCTGGACTGGCAACATAAGGGTGAATTATTTATAGCCCGATGGGCCCATGAAACCTCGGGCCATCAAGGTACAAATCACAGAATCACAGAATCACAGAATAGTTTAGGTTGGAAGACACCTCCAAGATCACCAAGTCCAACCTCCAGGGATGGTGACTCAACCAATTTCCTGGGCAGCCTATTCCAGTGACTAACAACCCATTCAGTAAAGAAGTTATTCCTAATATCCAAACTAAACCTCCCCTGACGCAGCTTTAGCCCATTCCCCCTCATCCTGTCATCAGGCATGTCGGAGAATAGGCCAAACTCCACCTCGCTACAGCCTCCTTTCAAGTACCTGTAGAGTGCAATAAGGTTGCCCCTGAGCCTCCTCTTCTCCAGGCTAAACAGTTCCAGCTCCCTCAGCCGTTCCTCATAAGACTTGTTCTCCAGACCCTTCACCAGCTTCATAGCCCTTCTCTGGACTTGCTCAAGCACCTCCATGTCCTTCTTGTAGCAAGGGGCCCAAAACTGAACACAGTACTCGAGGTGCGTCCTCAGCAGAGCCGAGTACAGGGGGGACAATGCAACATATAGATGGGCTCGTGATCGAGGGATGGACCTGACCATGGACACTATAGCACAGGTTATTCATGATTGTGAAACGTGATGCAATCAAGCAAGCCAAACGGTCAAAGCCTCTTTGGTATGGAGGACAATGGGTGAAATATAAATATGGAGAGGCCTGGCAGATTGATTACATCACACTCCCTCAAACCCGTAACGGTAAGTGCCACATACTAACAATGGTGGAAGCAACCACCAGATGGCTGGAAACATATCCTGTGCCCCATGCCACCGCCCGGAACACTATCCTGGGCCTTGAAAAGCAAGTCCTATGGCAACATGGCACCCCAGAAATAATTGAGTCAGACAATGGGACTCATTTCTGAAACAACCTTATAGACACTTGGGCCAAAGAACATGGTATTGAGTGGCTGTATCACATCCCCTATCACGCACCAGCCTCTGGTAAAGTTGAACAGTAGAATGGACTGTTAAAGACTACACTGAAAGCAATGGGTGCTGGGACATTCAAAAATTAGGATACACATTTGGCAAAGTCCACCTGGTTAGTCAATACTAGGGGATCTGCCAACCAAGCTGGACCTGCCCAATCAAACCTTTTACGTACTGTAGAGGGGGATAGAGTTCCTGTAGTGCATGTAAGAAACATTCTGGGAAAGACAGTCTGGGCTACTCCTGCCTCAGGAAAAGGCAAACCCATTTGTGGGATTGCTTTTGCTCAAGGACCTGGATGCACTTGGTGGGTAATGCAAAAGAATGGGGAGGTCCGGTGTGTACCTTAAGGGGATTTAATACTGGGTGAGAATAGCCCATGAGTTGGTTTATATTATGTTAATTATTATATAATACTGTATGTCATCACTACTATGATTCCTATATGTCAATGTCCTATTAATGGTATCACAGTAACAACTACGCAGATACTGATGAATGAATTTTGATAGAATTGGACAAACAAAGTGATGCAATGGAACGAGAACGGGCTTCATCGTGTGACATTCCAACATCACACACCACCTCTTCTGCCCTGAAAGACTGCAATGACAGATGGAGCCTGAAGTCAGTCATGGACTATGCAAACTCAGTGGACATTCTATATATATATATATTATAAATGAAAATGGTGGTCAATTGGAATCTATTGGAAAGGGTGTAACCTGAGCATGACATAAATGGTATGGAATAAGGGGCTGCCCAACAACATTACCTTGTGAACATTCTGTGTGTATTGTGACTCTTGGCTGAGTCAAGATTTTCAGTCCTGCCAGACAAAATCTGTGGAGAAGAAGCCTAGTCTATCATGACTTAACAAATCTTATCAGAATATTTTAATTGTTTGTTGTTTTGTTTGTTTGGTTTGGTTGGTTTCGTTGTTTCTTCATTTCAGCTTACCAGGTGTGTATGGCACACAAAAACAGATTGTATGGAGACATTTCTTTCAATTAGAAGGACTATTTAATCAAATAAAAAGCTTTGCCCTAAGGCCACAAGAAGGATGACAAGGCTAGCAGAGAATTACTGCTTGTGCTGCAATCTCTGTGGGTAGCCTACTGATGCAGTCTTTTGAATTATTATTTTCTCAGATTCATTAGATCAATTCATAACTTGTTCCAATCAATGGGAAGCATTCTGTAATAGATTTGTATCTCAGAAATACTTTTGTTTTTTTGAGCCATGTTCTGCAATTAATCAGCAGCCAGTTGTATAAATTACTCTCATTTGCAAAGAACTAGTCACAGTATAAGTATTCTTAAGTACTTATTCATATTGAGCTTGTACAATTGTTCAACATCTTTAAAGCCATGCAAGAAATGGCCACATTAATTATTTCAACAGTGTTTTGATTTAATGTTCATTTATCTGCAACTTTTGCAGATCATAATTCACACACATATACTAACTGCCACAATAGTAGCATTGGAGCAATTCCCCAGTAGAAGTGAACTGGCTTTAGCAGGGATGGAGTTAGTGTTCTTCACAGCAGCTTGTATGGTAGTTTTGTTTTCCTGACCAAACCAGTTTTGTTAACACACTGATGTTTTGGCTGGTGCAGAGCAGTGCTTACACAGAGCCAAGGCCTTTTCAGCTCCTCATGCAGCCCCACCAGCAAAGAGGCTGGGGGTGCACCAGAAGCTGGGAGGGGACACAGCCAGGACAGTTGGCCCAAATAGCCCAAAGGGATGTTCCATACCATGTGGTGTCATGCTCAGCAACAAAAGCTAGAGGAGAGAAGGAGAAAGGGGGGACATTTGGAATTAAAGTATTTGTCTTCCCAAGTAATCATTAAGTATGATTTGCACATGTAAAATTGAAAGCCACACAGTGACTTTTCTGGAAATGGCTAAACATCTGCCTGCTGGTTGGAAGTAGTGAAGGAATTCTTTATTTTGCTTTGCTTGTATGCAGTCTTTGCTCTACCTGTTAAATAGTCTATATTTCAACCCACAACTTTTCTCACTTTCACCTTTCTGACTTTCTTCCCCTTCTCTCTGTGGGGGGAGTAAGTAAGGGAAGAGTCACAGAATCACACAAAATCACAGAATGGCTGAGGTCAGAAGGGACCTCTGGAGGTGTCATGGTTTAACCCAGCAGGCAGCTCAGCACCATATGGCCATTCACTCTCTCACCCCCACACAGTGGGATAGGGGAGAAAATTGGGGGGGGGGGGGGAGGGGGAGGTATAAATACATGTGGATTGAGGGAAAGACAGTTTAATAAGAAAACAAATGAATAATAGTAATAATAGTAAATAATAAGGATAAAACAATATAAAAAACAACTGATGCACAATGCAATTACTCATGACCCTCTGATCGATGCCCAGCCCAGCTCCAAGCAGCAGCCACCACCACCCCAAGTAGCCACCCCATTTTTATTGTTCCACATGGTGCCACATGGTATGGGACATACATTTGGGTGATCCATTTGGTTCAGCTGTTCTGGCTGTGTCCCCTCCCAGGTCCTTGTGCACCCCCAACCTCCTCACTGGCAGAGCAGTGTGAGAAGCTGAGTATAAGCACTTGGCCTATTGCAAGCACTGCTCTGCAACAACTAAAACATCAGTGTGTTATCAGAATTAATCTCATCCTAAATCCAAAACCATGTCAGCTATAAGGAAGAAAATTAGCTCCATTCCAGCTGAAAGCAGGACAGGAAGTCACCTGGCCCAGCTGCCTGCTCAAGCAGGGACACCCAGAGCAGATTGCCTAGGATCACTTCCAGCTGGCTTTTGAAGATCTCCAAGGAGGGAGACTCCACCGCATCCATGGACAACCTGTACCAGTGCTCAGTCACCCACACAGTAACAGAATTACAGAATGGCTGAGAAAGACAATACTGGAAGAAGGACAATGATATTTCTAACCTGTAACATCATATATCTTAGTACTCAGTGGGAATATCATGTTGTGAGTCATACACCAATACTTTTTTCCTTTTAAACTATATAAATATTTTTGTCAGACATATTTCTTTTTGTGCCCTTCTTTAATGAAGATTTGATTAAAGACATTGATTTCTCTAAGTCATAATATTTATTTCCTCCTTGAAATGTCACATTATTTCCATTCCTTTTGTATAAATAACAGAAATATATATATATATATATACTAAATTTGTTTTACACATGGATTTTTTTTACAGCTCTCTTGTTTTTGAATAACCTTCAGAGACTGCCAATTTAGAAGATTCATATAATCTAGGGGTAAATGAAATCTTAACAGGAAAATAAAAGGACCTTTTTTCCTTGCAATTCATAAGATTTTATGCATAATACCAGTTGACCTACATTTTGAAAGAGTAAGATAGCTTGCTTTAAACTGTACATAATAATACATTTAGAAGCTTTCAGGTATCTTAGTAATATAGTATAAAGAAGTCAGCTCCTTAAATGAAAACAAGTTGTAGAAATACCCACTCTAAGAGGACATAATGAGGGAAAAGACGACTTCCTTAGTTAAAAAAAAAAATCAATAGAAGATGGTACAGCCTGGATTCCAAGTCCATTGGAATCATACAGATTTCTTTACTAGTTAGTTTTTTGGCCCTAAGCACATAAGAATATATTTTTTGCATATTAAGATATGTGCAATATTGTCAAAAAGTACTCATACTTTCTCTTGTCAGTCCTGAGATATTCCTAATTCTATGCTATCTTTTAACCAGGCTCTTAGATATCATGTGGAGGTCTTGGTGATTTTTGGCCTTGTGATATTATTAGAAAGACACTTTGAAATGGTAACTTAAATGCTTGTTCATTGCTTTTTGAAGTGTGTATGTTGCACTAGTACTGTTAATCTATTTGAATCTGTGAACTAAGCAGCTGGATTTCCAAATTCCAATATCTCTCTTTTATCATCAGTGATTAATGATCACAGATATCAAAGATCAGTTAACACATAAACTGTAAGAAGAATCACAGAGGAGGGATCCTGGCCTTGATACTCTTAAAATACTATGAGCTGTGGAAGCAGGAAGCACAGCCAAAATAAATAATTAAACAAAAATAAAGAAAGAACTTAAATAAAGCATAATCGTGATTTAAACTAACTTACTATACTTTGTAACTAGAATGGACTAAGAAGATCCACATGCTCATTTATTACAGCTCAGCTGATGAGTGCTAGCAGTTTAAGCTGAACTAAACAAATAGCCTGTAGTTGCGGGATTGTACCCCAGAAAACAAAAACAAACAAACAAACAAACAAACAAACAAAAAGTTAAAAAAAATCCCACTCGTAAGTAATTCAGCAAAGAATGGCTTGTGAAGAAAAATTCAGAAAGGATAGAAACAATTCCATTTCTACAGTGGGACCACTGATAAAGGAATACATTTTTTTTAACTCCCAAAATATAAGGCCAGAGAAAGACACTTATCATCTTAAGAAAAGGCAGTTAGATTAAGTAGGTTCCAGCTTGATGCTGCTCATCTGAGAATTGTTTTCCTCTAGGTTCTTTCATCTTCCTAGTAAAGAGGCAATGGCAGTTTGTTTACCTCAGGTTATTTCGAGACTTATGCTTAAAAAACTTCAATGTAGTCCATTTGAAAACAGCTGTGAATTTTTGCTGCCGTATACCTTTTCAAGGTACAAGTTGAAGCTGTACTGCAGTGTCTAAGATAAGCAGTAGTATAGCCCATGCACTATAAAAGGAGGCCAAAAAAAAAGGGTGGTGATGCAGAGCTGAATCCTTAGATCTTTATTTAAGGCCAGCACAGAGTCATGCTGCCCCATAGATATTAATTCCCTTCTTTCTCAATCACCGCTACCTCAGAAGATGTGTATTTGAACCACATACCATGCAGAATCACTCTAACTACTCTCTTTCGCCCATTCCCCTTCCCTCTCCCCTTCCCCTTCCCTTCCCTCTTCTTGTTTTAATATCATGACATTTTCAAATGCTTATTAAACTGTGTGTTTACCACTATGCAAACTGACCTTTCTGCTGTGAAATAAACAATGGAGAACAGGAGTTTTGTGCCTTTTTTTTTTTTTTTCACCCACCTGTGAAGCCTTTTATTTGATTCAAGATGAGATGCTTAAGTAACGTCAGATCTCAGTGTGTTGGGGCTAGCATTTAGACAGTCACAGGTACCGTAAGTGATGGTCAGGAATTTAATTTGTTTTTAATTCCAAATTTAATCTCAAAACCTTCCTGATTTCCATTGTGATGCTAGAACAGTACCAAGCTGCATGGATGCTTATGCACGGTTTCATTTCTATGGTACCACAAGTTCCTTTTCTTCTCACCACTGTAGGAAATCAGCAAATTGTACAGTAAGTGTCTCTGTAATGCAGAACTGCCCTCTTTTATTCAGCTTTAAATCTCTTTTAGAGCCACGACCCCGCACTCTGCTTCAGCTCCTTGCTCTGCCACACAGTACCTGTGTGACCTTAGGCTCACCAAACCTCATGCCCCATCTGTCAAAAACTGGTAATAATGCTTCTTGCTGTCCACATCTGTCCCAATTGTTTTGATGGCAAGTGATTGGAGAGGGGGCTGTCTGGTACTGTGTTTGCACAGCACTTAGCACAATACGACCTCGCTGCTTGAAATCTTGCATGTGTCTGAAATGCAAGCAATAAAAAGTAATATGTAATATGTTTTACCCAAACTCTCCCAGAGGGGACCTGCCTTTTCAATGTCATTTTAAGCGGCAGCAGTGAAGGCACTGTGTTTTGTAGGAGAGATAAACTTTCTATATGCAGAGTGAGGGAAAAAAGGAGTCTTTTCTCTGTCCAGCACGAGCCTCACCTCTGACTGGGAGGATTGACTTTTGTGGGTTGAAGGGCAGTTTATTTTCAAGGCTCATTCAGCCTTGGCCTCTCAGCATGGCTGCAATCAAAGATGTCAATCAACATTAGCTGTAATTGTTTTATGATAGAGAACTGGAACAAGGCCACCAATTCATTTCCTATAGGCCACAAAGCAGCCGTCTAATTGTCACAATTTTCAGTCATTGCTGACCTCAAGCAATTTCATGCAGTTATCTAGAGGTAAAAAGCTCCATATGTCATTACCTGACAATAAAGCCATCTACGCCTTCAAATTCTCACTTCTAAAATGACCTTTGGCCTTCCTGTGCTTCCTCATGTGCTTAAGGCAGCTGTTTAATACAACAACAGAGAAGTATGACCAGGGTGGCCCAGATGCAGTCAGCCCAGCTGCCACCTGCCCCTTTGCAGAGCTTTTTCTGCTGTGTGGCCTGAGGACACAGAGTGGCTTTAGGCCACCTGCATCTCACCCAAAGAGGGAGGTAATATTTATGAAAGCTTTTCAGCAGGTAGCTGCACATTTTTTAATACTGTCTTGGGGGCTGATATTCAGAAGTGTGGAGAACACTAGCAGGCATCTTTCTGTTAACTTGATGTTAGCCTGAGAGTAACTTGGCGTTAGCTTGATGCTGTATTTAAAAGCATTGAGTCTGCTGGGAGTGAGGAGAAGGCCACTGATTTTGTATGGCTTTAGTATTTTTTCACAGTGAAATGTCTGTAAAATGTTTGGTTTCTGTTATGCTCTAAAAGATGTTTGAAAAAGTCACAGAAAAATTCACCCTTAGAGACACTTCTGAATACAACCCATGATACTGCCATCATCTTTCCAGTTCCCCTGTTGTATTTGTATGGTGCCACTATCAAGGTTTTCTAAATGTAATTTCATTGTTTTCAAAAGTAAGATTCTGGTATCTCTAGTTACATTTGCCAGTATTTCATTGCAAAATGAAACCTAATCAAATTTAAAAGAATGTCTTGAGAAGGAAAATACTTTGCTGTATAGTAAAACTAAGCAGGATTTGAACTTCAAATTATTTTGGAAAAAGAAAAGATCACATTGTATTTTCATTTTTGTGTAACAGAAAAAGAAATCAAACTTTTAAAAACCTCAGATAATTTGAGGCTCATTTTATGTGTATGTATATATATATATATACATTATATATATATATTGCAATCTATCATTATTTTAGGTAGATATGTTGTCTCTCTTAAGGGTAATAGAAATAACAATAGAACAGCATGCAAGAAAGTAGAACATAAAAATTTCATCATTTTTTTTAATTAAAATAAACATAATATCAAACATAACAGTGTATTGTTCTTCTACCAACACTTATTTACTTTACATAATGTACCAAACAGATAACAGTAAAAATAATTAACGTCAATGTCAGAACAAAACAATTCCCCCCTCCCAAGGAAACACTTTGACTTAAAATTCTGGTTTGCAGCACCTAAAATTACTGAAATGTTCTTCTGAAGAATTAATCTACATTTGTCTCAGCAAATGTTTGAATAGGAGGAACAGTCAGGGATGCACAAATCCACTGATTATGGATGCTAGGAAAACACAACTGCAGAAAGTATCCTTTATTTTTTTGTTCTGTTTACAGCCACTTCCAGAAAGAGAATAGTGACCTTAGATGCACCACTGGGCTTACCTACCAAGGTATTTTCAGAATCTTTTGAAGACTTCTCACCACTAGCTTCTAAAATTAAAGTGCAGATACACTGGATCTATTTTAATGCATTTTATTAGGTCAAAAATATTTTCCTTCTATACATTACCTTGCCTTTTTCTATTCTGCTCCAAAGAGGTGCTACCTCATTCTATTTCTTATTGTCTTGAATTTCATATTTTCTATGCCTTTAGGCATGATTTACTCCTAAAAAAATGCAGCAGGATAAAAACGAGAAACTAACCTATGCTAGGCCTTATAAGAATATAAATAAGCATAAGCTTCTTGTCTAATAGCTCTGCTCACTGAAACTGAACTTTCATAGCCAAGCAGATATGCCATAATACAGCATTTAGAATATTAAAAACAGTTATGATTTGAAAACTAAATTAAGTATCTATTTTAAAAATTTTATTGCCTCATCCCAGAATGGTTTTTTGATATCTTTTGATGAAATAATAGCAATTCAACTAATTTCTGCTTACTCTTATAAAATTCTTAATGATTTCTGGTTGGCAGGAATGGATCAGGAGTGACAAATAAGATTAAACAGTATTTTTGGTGACTCAGGTCATTCTTTATCTTTTTTTTTTTTTTTTCTTTTACTTCCTCTCTACTTTGGTCTCTGTCAGATGCATGGAATTTCAAGGCTGGATGGTTTTTTGTTTTTGTTTTGTTTTGTTTTGTTTTAAGCTAAAATTTTTAAGAAGTATAATAAGCTTTAAGTGTCACTGTATTTTGAGTGGCTGAAGAATAAGAAGAGGAAAGAGTAAATTCCAATTTTTTGTCCTTGTTAAGAGAATAAAATTGATTTATATCAACTTCATCAGCAAGATGTTCAGAAGCCTCTGATACAACAGCACACCATAAACACAGATTGGAACATAAAATGTTCATTTTTGTCCCTCAAGCTTTATTTCTTGACAGTTATTCTTGCTTGTGACTTAAGCAGTACTTTTGTGAACAAATCTCTGGCTTAGGAATCTCATGCTGCTTTTGATTAAGTATCTGCTGAATAATGTTTTCATTAAGAATCCTAAAATGTGAAAGATTAAGAGAAGTGATAGGGATGTCTACAAGGGCTATCTTTACTTTGTCAATAGGAGCTATCTTTGCTTTGTCACTTTTTATCTCAGGAAGGCACGTGTAGTCATGCAATAAAGGCAGTGTACTTTGCATTGCTGGCCTCAGTCATGCTCACATTTTCCATTGTCTTTTTTCTGTCCTGTTAGCCTCCCAGTTGCATCATTTATTATTAAGGAGGTTTGGGGGCTGCAAGTGCCCAAATCTTAAAGCCTGAGAATCTTAACTAAGATCTCTTATTTCCACTCATAAAGCCAAGTCCTGCAACTCTTACTTTGAAAGACTCTTTCCATGGCCTCATTGTTTATTTACCTCAGCTCAGTAGTCAAAACATACTTGTACACACAAAAAAATATCTGAACCAGAGACCACGTCTCACACTAGGAAGATCATCAGTTTCCTTGTCCAGTCTGAAAGGAAAGGTGTATGTTTCCTCTAGTTTTGTTTTACCTCTACAAACATTAAAAATAAACAAATAAAAAACTCTTCTCCTCATAGTGTGGTGATGAGTAGACTTCCAGTCTGACAGCATGGACTAAGGTTTGGAAAAAGAGATCCTTCCACTGCTCATTTAAGAAAATGGCCCTGATAGTTCACATTTTGCTATTTATGCAGTCCTTTATATCCAGATAAAAGCAGGTATAAAATGCAATCAGTTCAGTCTTGTTCTCTTACATCCGCTTTGTACAAACATAAATCATGCATGAGTTGCTTAGTAGGGAAGAATCAGGTCTGATATCTATGTTTTATGAACTTCAGTAGGTTTCTGTGAGGCAAAGCTAAGCTGGCAGGAAAAAAAAAAAAAAAAAAAAAAAAAAAAAAAAAATCTGAACACTGGGGAAAAAACATGGTACTTAAGGAACTCCAAACACGTAATTTTTGCAATCTGTTGTGTAAAGTATCTCATATCTCATGAGCTTAGTCAAAAGCGATCTGAAACTTCACCTTCCCACACTCTCAATACATCATTAATACTTTCTGTCCTGGGACAATATTAGCCACCACCTTCCTTGGCTCCATTCCCCATTACCAGAGTTAAGAGCATATGAATTTGCTGCAAAAGTCCTTTGCCTTCTCTTTTAAATATGTGACACAGTAAAAGTTATAGTCATTCATTTCCTGGAGGTATGTATGACCACAGTCTGTTCTGCTTCTCATGCATGCAAAAGTTCATTTTGAAAAGCGGGCAAGGAACCAGGGGAAATGAAAGGGGAGGAGAGAGTCTCAGCCCTGCTTCGGTGTCTCTTTCATGGAAGTTGCTGAGCTTCATCACATTGTTTGAAGAATAAAACAACATGTATGTACCTGCTCCCAACCTTTAGGAAAGAGAGAAATTCCTCATGGATATGATTTATACTCATTGCGTAAGCTTTCTTGTGGTTGGTAAGTCAGTAAGAATAAAGATGGGGTGGAAAAAATGGTTTGAAAAAGATGTTCTGTGTTGTAGCTCACAGCTTTCATTGTGCTGCAGAAATCTGATTGATTTTCATACTTCACTAACAAGGCTCTCTGGTGAGATGGATGTTAATCTCCACAGACTGTTCTTCCCCTGGAAAAAAGGAAAATATTCCTAGAAGATATTTTTTAATGAGCTATAAGAAGCAGCATATTCTTATCTCTGCCTTATATTAAAATGAAGGCAGCCAACTTGTTAAGACTCTTTTACTGTACGTGTTAAAGTGAAAAAAAAAAAAAAAAAAAAAAAAAACATTCAAAAATAAGGAGTGCTTTCAGAAATATTCTTATAGGTTATTGCCTTTTAATTCCAAAATTTTCCTTCTGGCTCCCCTTCCACTCCTTCCATTTCCAGTGCTTTATTTTTGTTTCCTCTTTGAGCTGCACATGGGGAAGGAGGACAAAGAAGGTCTCAGAAGACACTGGTGACAGAAGCAGTGGCACTTTCCCACCACTTCCTTGCTGGTTGCTCAGTCCTCATCACATGCACACATGTACAAATGGAACTCTAGTCTTGCTTCATACTTCCTTTAGTAATTGGATCTTGTTCCTTTATTTTTCCATGCTAGCCATTACTTTTATGAATTTCTTGAAACTCTCCTGAATTTTCCTGAAATTCTCTTGAATTTTTAAAACCAGTCACTTTCATGGATGAGGGCTAAGATTCTGTAAACTTTGGTTTTGTTGATTATCTGTCATACTATGTACCTGATCAGCTTTCTTTATTAAAACATCACTGAGGTTAGTGAAAAAAAAATCAAGGTGGTGGCATAATATTCATCAAGCCCTTAATCTTCTCCTTGAAACAACTCCTCTTGTTGTCCCTCCTCCTGGAATAATACACTTAAATTTTATTGTGTCATTTAGTTAATGTTCAAACTTCCCCCCAACAACCTGTTTTACTCCTGAGACTAACCCTTCTTTTGTTCAAACCTAGATCTTCTGTCCTAGCTAAAATGTATTTTCAAATTACAGAAGTTATGTGGGTCTTCTAAAGGTACATCACAGCCCTATATTTGGTAGAGTAAAAGTATATGGTTCTTGTGCCACTATCACTCCCTCTAATGAAACATTGTTGACAGACATAAGTTGACATACAGCATGGTTAGTACAAGTGACAAGGTTTGGGAACAGGCTTTCTGGTGGTATCTTGTTGTTCTAGCAGTTCCTCATGGTCACCATGACTACCTCAGTACCATTCAGTGAGAATTTCAAGGTGGTGAGATGGTCCCAATGTATGTGAGTAGAGGAAGTATAAAATTCTTCTGTGATCATTTTCTGTCTCAGACAGCTGCAGTTCTACTTTTATTCTTTCACTGTAATTTGAATTACAGAGAAGCTTGCTTTGGGAAAACTAATTCAGTGCAGGTGTAAATGCTTGGTAATAACAGAAGGTAATAATTCTAACTATGAAAATGTGGTGTTGGGGAGAAGGGAGAAGCCATATTGCTTGAATGATATGAAAGAATCAAAATCTATACAGTTTGGGGCCTGTGAAAATAACTCAAAAGAAAAATAATTGTCTACTTCAAAAGTGTTTCTGCTGTGTGTTACTTCTTATACCCTTTTCATGTAATATACTGATATTTGTACTATCTTGATACCTTGGCTGTAGTTCAGGACTCTCACATACTAGGTGGTATACAAGCAAAGAATAAGCATGCTCTTCCCCATGGTGTTTACAATGTGCATTCAAGATGAGACAACAGTTGGAAAGAGACATGCTGGGGGGATATAAGACAGTGAGGCAGTTCTGATCAATACATGAGGCAGTGATCTCTGCAGTACCTAATTGATGCTATGGCTTTGTGAAGCAGTACAGTAAAGGAGAATTTTAAAAAGGTTTTGAAAGTGTTTTCAGGCAGTTCTAAAGTTTTGAGAGAAAGCTTAGAAAGAGATGTAAATCTATTACATAGAGTAAAATCCATAAACGAGGAGAAGATTTTTGCATTAAAAATCTCTCTGTAGTGCTAGGGCAATGCAACAAGCATTCTGAACTCAGATATTCTCCAGCTAGGACCAATGATAAAGGACCTGGGCATAATAAATTTTTAAGGCTTGAGAATTTTACAGAACATCAAAGGTTACAAAGGATGTTCATTTCAGCTGGGACTTTCTGTAGAAATCTCAGTCACCTGCAGAATACCTGAAAAGCTCTGCAAGCTCTTATTCCTAAAGACAGGCTGTTATTACACTCTTGGTTCTGGAATTTCTCTGAAGTATGTCCATGAGTCAGTTTTCTTATGCGTAACCATAAAATGGGAGAAATAGAATTCCATTGTCAACCAGACGGGCAGATCTCTAATTCCAGAATAAGGGTTTTAGTGACAGGAAGTGATAAAAATGCCTTGACCAGTTATATAAAATGAAAAATGTAGCTGAAAGAATTTGGACATGCTTTTTGGTTAAGATAAGAAAGAATAAACTTTGCCATTCAAAGTGGCTGAAAATACCACCATCAATATATATGGTATCTACTTTAACAAAGTCGAAAACCATATGTTAATTTTAAGCAGATAAAAAAATAGATAATATGCCTTTTACCCTCAGCAAAACACTATATTTTTATGGAAAATGTGCATGCTATTTTTCTCTTATTGCTTATCTGGTTTACAGCTGTGCCTGAGTGACTGCTTTTGGGAAGCTTAATTTTATAGAACAACAACAAAAAAAAATCTCACCACAGATGGTAAGATTTCATGAGTCCTTTCTGTGCAAGCTATAGGACAGACACCACAAGAAAAAGACACTCTAACTCTTACAGTGTTGAAGGGTAACTTTAAAAAGCCATCAAGCTCAAAAAAATAAGAAACCTTTGTTATTTAAAGTCATAATTAATATACTTCTGCATTAATATTTACTCCATACTGAGATTTAGTTATCAGTTTATTCAATATCGGTGTCACATTTTCACCTGGAAACATAAAAATGTGGACTAAGACTTCTAACTTCAACAATAAATTGTAGAGTTGCTGACAGTACTATTGTTATCACAGAAAAATTGAAACTATTTTTCAGTTAATGCTTTAAAACAATTAAGTTACACTTCTAAGAGTGGTTTCTGTTTGTTTTGTCTGTTTTTTATTATTTTTATTTATTTATTTATTTATTTTGCTATGGGATAATGTCAATTTTTTCCTACCATACCTATTAAACTCCTTAGAAGTAATTAAAAATATTGTAAAGAGAAGAGTGAGAAAAACATTCTTCTTATAAAGACAGATATTTATTCTGCCTCTTTGAAGCTCAATTTAAATGTGCTTTCTGTGAACAAAAAATAAAAAGCCTATTTAATGGCTTCATCAGGGAAGATCAGGGAAGAATTTTTATTTCTGACAGAAAGAATTATAGCTCATCTTTTCTTTAATAGGAACAGTAAGTAAAAATAATTATTCATGCATGCTTGCCATCTCATTAGGCATTTGATGTAAAAATCTCTCCAATAAAAACTTTAAGTAGTTTTTTTTTTTCTCTTTTCTTTTTGCAAGGTAAGACTGAATAAGGTTTATTATTTCCATTAGGACTTAGAATTTGATTATTCAATCAACCTACTTCTATCCAGGAAGTCTCTTATGGTCCATTAATTTAGTGATGCTTATTGGTTTGTGCCATGATTGTTTAAAGAAAAAAAAAGTTCTAATTAAAATAATAAATAAATAAATAAGATGGTTAGTTCCTTTCAGCTTCCCTTTCTTCTCAGTGTTGGGTCAGTTTTGCAGCTAACCTCACAAGCAGAGGAGGGGGAGAGTTGTAAAGAACAGAAACAAGCCAGAGGAGCCTGTGCAGACTGGTAGTCATCCTTGAAGAAATGTCAGTTTCCTTCCTGATCAAGGGTAAATTATTCTTTTGTTTGTTTCTTCACATTTATACAGACTTTTTTAATAATCTCCAAGGTTTTAAAGAACTACCTTGGAAACTGGCTTGTTTCTCTTCCCCGTGGCTAAAGAAGAGCCTACAAAGGGGCTGTAATAATACTAGGGGTGTTCTTTACCTGCCAACTTGCAAATTCTTTATTATCAGTTAAGGTGGACCAAAAATCTTTATGAGGGAGGACACATAATCTTTACTTAACATAGCTGCAAGACAGGGCTTAGGCAGTTCCCTGCATGCTGACTTGTTTTTTTAAAGGTTCTTGAAATGTCTAATTCTTGAAAAACTGATGAGTCCAGTATCTAAGTAATCTTGCAGAACTGTTCCACCAAGGATATGAAATGCAGAATTATGGATTATACAGCCTTAACTCAGTAGGCTATTTTTGTATATTAATAGCAACATTTGAAATATCCATTTATAGGTACCATTTATTAGGTAGAGTTTATGGTTGCTGAATGCTGAAGGTTTATTTCAAGGGAAATTGGCTGCATAGCGCTCACCATAACAGAAATTTTGGGAGTCCCTCCCTGCAGTGAAAACAGGAGATATGAGACCTCCTTCTGTGTCTTGAGATAAAGCAAAGCCTTTCTACCATTTGAAGTAAACATGATGAAGCTGCTTGTAACTTCTGTTGATTCTCTGAAGTGTAGGATGGAGATGGGGTGAGCAAGTGGCATAAAGGAACTGCTGTGGTCACCCTCTACTTGCCTGTTATACATGTCCAGGGTCCCTTTAATGCAATTTAACTGTTTCACTACAGACAAGAGCTGAATAAATTCGGAGGTATAAAATCAAAGTGCTGAAGACTATATAAACTCATGTGACCCATAAGCACCATAAGAAAAATTTGCTGAGTTCAGAAAGGGTTTAACTATGATATTTTGCTATGTAGGATTGCTGCATAACCTAAGGAGTTAAACAAAGCCTAAGTGTTAATGATTAACACTTTAAACAGTCAAAGTAATTAGCTAAATTAGCACTTTATTCCTGATTCTGTGATTACAAACATAAATACATAGACTCACCGATTTTAGCTTATTCAGTGACCTGCTTGGTTCTGGAGGAACCTGAACAGAATATAAAATAGTAATTCTAGAAGGGGGACTAAGGGGGATTCTTGGTTGAGGGGAAACCAATTTTGCAAGTTTCTTATAGTGTATAGCTTGTTTTTTGTTGTTACTATTAATTTTGTTTTGTTTTTGTTTTATGTACTACACCAGTCTTGTCCCTGCTTAATTTTGATTATTTTGGAAGATAAGCTTAAACATGGAAGGGAAGCTGTTGTTTTGAAAATCAGTATTTGTTTTAGTGCCTTTGTAAAGCAGGACCACAGTCTTCTCTTTTTTAGAAAGTCTGCAACAGTCAGTCCTTCTGTATTCTGAATCAGAGTTGGCTTTCTTGATTTAATTAGTCCCACGTCCTTCTAGAGCACTTGCTCACTTGATGGTGTCACTGAAGCTAAAATAGAGACTATCATGATTTCTAGTCCAAGCATTGATGTTCAGGCTATAGAGGTTTCAAACATTGTTGACCCAAATCAAATTTCTACTTCTAATGTGGCATTGAAAAGGTGTCAGATTTCACCACTAACCTTTGAAGCTGATCTTGTATAAGAATGAATCTTCAAAGCTTCCTGAAGCTCTGTAAAGAAAAGTCATGGTGTTCTGATGAGCAGTTAAGAACAATCTTGGTTGAAGATCTGATTTTTTATTTTTATTTTTATTTTATTATAATTATATTTTATATTATATTTTTATTTTATTATTACTTTGATTTTTTATTTTATTTTTTATCCTTCCCTGCTTCTTTTTTATTGGTATATCACTAAGTTAAAGAACTAAACTGTAACACATGAATTTTATCTATGATTAAGCAAAATATTCATTCTTTGGCAAATATCTTAGTTTCCATGCAAGTGTATATATATGCTAAAATTGTAGTTGTCATCAAGTATGAGAAAATGGTATGAAAAGAATGAAACATGTCACAGACCCTCTATCACCAAAACATTTTTTATCTTTTTGTTGTTTTTGACAACCTGAGTTTTGTTGAGAGTTAATGGTATGGGTTTTTTTTATTGATTCGTTTATGCTTGCTTAATGCTGGTGTTTTTTAGTTACAGCTGAAGTGTTTCCTGTGTCAATGAACCAAAATTGACATAAGCAGCAAGACTGCAGTCTCCATCTTTCTTAGTCAATGTGTCTCAGCTGTGGTCTGACCAAAGAAGTGTTAGGAATGACAAAGCGTTTCTCATGACTGAATCTAAAGCATTAGCTGGGAGTTTTTATTAATTCTCCACAGAGTGATGTAGGTGTACAGAAGTCAAACTTTCTTAATGCCCCATACAAAATATATTATTAAAAGCATCGTAGTTTATCAACACTGTTTCCAGCATTAGTCATTCTTCATGCATTTTGCATACAACCACTGCACAGCCAATTGGATAGCTCATAAGCTGGCCTAGTGCAAGTACACAACAGAGAAATTCTTGCCAGAGCTATGCAAACAGTAGGCTTCTGTCCAGATCCAGATAAAGTGAATTATGCTGAGTCTTCACCAAGCTCCTGGATACTCTCCTTTGTTCCTTCTCAGGAGCCAGCTGCAGGAGGCTTGATGTTGCATTTAGCTGAAAAGGCTTCATGCAAGGTTTGGGCTTCATACCAGAGCAAATGCTGGCATACTGCTTCTTACAGGGGATCCTAGTAAAGTTGCCTGCCTATTTCTAGGCACTTATTTGTTGTTCTAGCCATGATGGGTTTTATTAGAAAAAACTTCTACCTCACGTGCCACATTTTGCTACTGAGAGTGTTGACATTTACAGTACCTCCTGCTCCTTTACCAGTATCCTGCCAGGCCAGACAAGGAAGAAGCTTCTGCTTAAATTTCCTCCTCCAGACACAATTTAGATGCTATTAGGTTATGAAAAAGTAGAACCAGATTTAAAATGCTTTGATTTCAACATCTTTGCAAAACTTTCTCTCTCTCTCAAAAATAAAAAATAAATAAAATAAAATAAAGTGTATTATGTGAAACCACAGAGGTGAGCAGCTGCAGTCATGACTTCAAAAGGGTGATGAGGAACATGAATGCATGAATCAACAGTGGGAGCTGAACAAAGCTATGGGATAGGACTGGAAGTGACTGTTCCTTCTGACTAGCTGTGTTAGGAGAGTTAGATTTTCCATTAGCTAACCTCTGAGGATTTTTAAATGTAGGTGAACAGCTTGTCTGCTGTGCAGTATTTTTTTATTTTATTTTTTTTTACATGAACCAGGTTGTTTTTTCTCTTAGATGGCTGGACAATAAGGCTTTTCTTGCTTCTTCAAGACCTAGTAGCTGTATGTAACTCCTGCTGAGGTTGGTGACTGATGTCACAGTGTTGTAATGTCAATGATTAAAAAGATAAAGAGACCTATCTGTGAAACAATACACGAGGACAGTTAAGTCTGCTGAAGCTTTTGAAATTAAACCATATGTACTGTACACTTTATGGGAATAGTGCTTATTTTAAAACCCTTCACTCCCCAGAACAGCATGAGCAATTTATTTACAGGCTAGCATGATGTTGTACCTGTTGCTTTTTAGACAGAAGATCAATGAATATGAATAACTTGAAAAACTAACAACCTTTTGATGCCCACCGTTGGGGAGAGCCATAGAATTGACTTTGCACTGAGAGAATCACAAGTATATGTCTTTACTCATTACTGATGTCAGTGGGCAGTAACTAGGTAGCCATATTTGAGAAATAATGATGCTTTATATAACCATTCCCACCTATAGTGTCAAGGCTCTAGACTTCTTATAGCTTATTTATGTTTGATAAGTTAAAAAAAAGTTGTCCCAAAATGCTTCTTTGTTAGAAGTAAACAGTTAGAACACCTTTTGGCAATCAATACCTTTCTCTAGCACCAGATGAGAGACAAAATAAAACCTATTAAGGATGCATGAAAATAAATTGGTTGCACATCTCTATAGTTGTAAAACTGGCCTTTCTAACAGTGCATCATTCTAGGAAAGCACCCATTATGGTCTGGTACCATAAATTAACCTACCTGTTGTCTTTCATTTTTTATGAGTTTTTCACTTAAATTGTTTCTTTGGGATTACTGTTACTGATTTCATTGAGATCTGCTACATATTCAGCATTTTCAAAAATTTCTGTCTATAAAGACATTACTTTAGAAGTGTTATGTTGGTGTAGAATATTCCTTCCAACCACCTTTGTAATAAGGTGTAAAACATAAAAAATAGATAACTCATTTAAAAATTATTTCTCTTAATTAGTATCTGATATTCTCAACCCTGTTATAATATTCTAATATGATTTTGATAGGGCTCCATCCATATAAAATAGAGAAAATTACTATATGGTATAATGACAGAACTCATTCTGCCCTGTACATTATGGGATATTGCACTGTGTTGTAATGAGCTTCACATATGCAGTAAACTAATAAATTTTAATTGGAATGAGGGATACACTGGGGAAAAACAACGAAGAAAATCTTGTTCTACAACAAAACTATAATAAAAGGTAACAAAACAAAATATGTTGATTGTATTTCAGTCTCACTGTCAACTCTCCTAATTCAGCAAGACTCCTAACAAGACAGCAAAGCTGCCTGCTCAATTACATGCCTTGGAAAAGACACTCTTTTGTGATTCTGCATGTGATTAATTATTATTTCTTTGTTGCATATTCTGTCAGTGTGTTCCCAGGTGCATTTTAGAAGTGAAAGGGGAAATCCTTGCTTTGCTGAAGTCTGTTGGAATTTTGCCACTGGCTTCAGTGAGGAAGTGTCACTGATTTCACCAGAAAAGCACAACTGTCATATATAATTAATGAGATCTTCCTTTGACTTTTGCTAGAACATACACATCCCAGAATGTATAAGGGTTGTGAAAATAGGGTTTGGATTTTCACCATAAATATAATAGCTAGCAGGAATGCGTGATGAAATTACAGTCAAGCAAGACAACAACTCAGATGTATAATCCAGAAAACATCAGGTAGGTACAGAAAGTAATATTGTGTCTGTATGTAGCGTAAATGAGGCTATTATTCAGGATTCGAAAGAGCTGTTAAAAGCAATGGAAAAGATTCAGAGAAAGGCTACAGGAATAAGAGGCAGAGTTAAGAGCTTACCCTATTTTTCACCTCCATTTATAGTATAAGACATTAAATGACATATACCTACATGAATGTTTCTGGAAAAGTTATTTGTAGTAGGTAACTGTCTCTCTCTCCCTCTCTCTCTCTCTCTCTCTCTATATATATATATATATAAGATAGAAAGTAGTATCCAATACTTTTAGAATAGAAACTATTTTTAACACTAGGAATAATTAGCAATAATTGACATCAGTGATGACAAAATGATTGTCCAGGGAATAATGTTGGTCATTCAATCATTTGAAACTCTGTTTCAAGACGGATCCTTTCTAAAATGTGGACTGTAGTTTAAAAGAACTAATGAGTCTAACATGCAAACTGCTAGATGGCCTCCTGGTGTGCTGGAAGTGTGCTAGGTAACCATGCCTGCAGTCTCTTAAACTAAGAGACACATATACATTTTGGTTTGTTTGTGTAACATTTTCTACTTTTAAAATACTGTATTTTGCAAACCATTTCTCACACAAAATTATCCCATGGACTATTTGAAATTTAGCTGTTCCATCTTCCAAAGTCTCTACACCTGTTGTATGTGATGCTATAGGGAATATCTAATATTGAAATAATTATTTGGACAAAAACCATAAATTTAATTCTAACATTGATATTCAAAAAATATTTTAACATTACTATACCCATATGGAAACAGCTTCAGTTTTGAAATGGTGTAAAACGGTCAGAAAAAACTTCATGGGAAAATATTTCTGAAGAACATCATTTTCTCATTACCTAGTTTTTTGGGAAAAAAAAAAAAAAAAAAAAAAAAAAAGTAGTCAAGAGCATATTGTTTGGTTGTGTTTGGATAGTCTTGGTTTCATTTGGATAAAAATAAGGCATTATGTCAACTTAAATGACATCCAAGTTTTTGTTTGACAGAGAAAACATCAGCTATTTTTAACACATGGTAATCTGACACATCCTGATTTTAAAAACAAACAAACAAAAAATCCAGCAATTGAATGCAATCTGGACTTAACATTAGACTGGCATGTATTATTTATTGAAGTTAATTGCATAAAATGTTCTGCAATTGTGCATATCAGTAAGAAATATTAATAACTATGTCATAGTTTCAGATATTACAAAGCCTATCTAAAAGTCATGCAAGTATAGATTTTTATAAATCTTTTAGAAAGAAGTACAGCCCTTTTTTCTTCTATGAAAATAAGAAAATAGCAGCCTAAATTGTAAGAAAATAATAGACCATAAAAATATGGATGGCAGTTGTTTTAGGATAATGGTGTCTGGAATACTGTTGGATTAATTGTTTTGTATTGTTATGGTTATAGTTATTAAAATACTGTAATCCTTTGGAATAATAACTTTTAGAGAGATCTACGGGACAAAAGAAATAGTATTACATAATTATTTTGTGCATAAAAGCATACTGAAAAACAGCAAAAACTAAATGAAAATTAAGAAGATTTAAAGATTTTATTGCCTAAGAAGAGTGTATGCCTTTCCTTTAAAATGATTTCTCATACAATCTTCGCAAATTGTCTTAGAAAAGCTTCCTGGCATTATAATGAGCTTATCACTTTTTACTAGACAGTGTAAGAATATCCTCTATAGTGTATATACTGTCCTGTACACTCTTGCTTTGTTCATCTCTGAAGACAGCAAACAATGTATTGCTACAGAAACACGTAAGACCACTCTTTTGAGAATGGGAATTGAAGCAGTATCCCTTCCTTCCTAATGAACAGATCATTAAAAATGCATGAAAAGCATTTTTTTAATTTCTTTTGGAGACCTTTCTCACAAGCAAATGAGGTAGGGTTTGTTTTTGTTTGGTTTGATTTTAGTTTTTTGATTTTTTTTCTGTACATGACAAGAAAATTTGTGAAAAATATCTTTGTTTCTCCTTAAAATTTTACAGCCTGAAGGAGTAACATTTAAGTGTTTAACTGCTTTGCAGAAGCTTGTATTTTTTTCTAAGAGGGAAATTTTTCTTCATGCACTTATATTTACAAGACAAACTAGCAGCAGAAAGAGCATCTGATACAAGAGAGAAACACAAAATAATCAATAGGAGAGGAGATGAACTAGGTAAATTTGATGCTTAGTGAAATGTTATTCCAAGTAGTTTGCAGAGCTCAGCAGAATCAGGAAGGCCCACTATTAAGCTGTTCTAATTAAATGTGAAGTGCTGTTTGTTGCAGTCACATTCGAACAATGCACTCCAGGTAAAATCTGACCTGATCTTATTTATTTATTTTGCCAAGTTTTGTTTGAATACCTAAGTTTAAATTTAATATTTAAAAGAGTATAAATTTAAAGAACTAAAATTTAAAGAGCATATTTTCCTTCACTGTATGCACAGAGATGAAACCCCTGCACACACAGCAAGAAAGCAGTGTGTTGTGATCGCCCCGGGGACCCACGCAGAGCCTAGTCACAGCCCTGTCTGGACGATGCCCCACACTCAGCTGCCCCAGTAGAGCATAATCCACTCATAATCATGGGTGGCCCACTTCAAAGAGGAGCAAGAACACAAAAGCCGTGTTAATCTCACAGAACACTTCTGAAAATAGCCACAGCCTGGTTCAGTTATCCTGTTTCCAGCAGTAACTTATTTATTTACTTGTTTATTTATTTATTTTGCTCTTCTTCTCCTCTGCCCAAGTGACTTTGTGTTTTTCCACCTGGAAAGTTATGTTTTACAGTTCATTCTCTGGTGAAAGTTGGCTGTCTCCTTCAGACTAAAAGCTTTTCACTTGTCTTTGGAGACTTCACTTTCAGAAACATGTTGGATAATTCCAAATAACAATGACGCTGAGTATGGATATTGCCTCCTGGTTACAATGAAAAGACCTGCTCCCTCCCCGCCACCACTGAAGATCACTCTGTGCTTTTCTGTTTTGGCTGAGATGTGGTCATTCTTGTTCCTCTCAGAAACAGTAATATCCTTGTGAGAAATTCTTTTAGCCCTACTAAACTGTTTTTTTTTGTTTGCTTGTTTGTTGGTGGTTTGTTTTGGTTTGTTTCATTAATTTTTTTTTTTTTTTAAATTAAAAAATGCTCATGGAGATTATGAAAAAAAAAATATCTTTAAAAATTAAGTCAATTTCAAATCTGGCTTTTTCCTGCTGGCTTATATTTTTACACTAACCAAATTTGGAATGCTTTAATAGGAAAAAACAGAAGGATAAGGCCTTAAGAGATGAAATCCTGACTCAGGAAAAAAACACAAGTTGTTTTCTACCCTTCACGTTGGAATTACTCATAGGCTGAAAGGAAAGAACCATGGGTTCTTTCCAATATTTCTTATATCCAATATTGCTAGTGCATTAAAAAAATAATAATAATAAATAAAATAAAATAAAAATAATAATATTAATTAGAAATTCATCAGTTCATTTAAATGCTTGTTTTGATGATTTTTTGAAATACAACATTAGACCTTGAATTTCCATAGTGTTGTTTCGGAAATAAAATATTTTGGACAGAATATAAATTAACATATTTGAGTTATTTATCACAATGCTATGTTTTTTAATGGATAAAAATATTTTTCCCTAACTTGTAGTGATTTTTTTCCCTTTGGAGAGCACATTCATCTTTATACACACAAATATATAAATGAATATATTTGGTACTTTGATCGGGCTGCTCAGTTTCTAAACTATACAATTTTTTAATCCAGGATGTAAATCATTGCAGACAGGAAAAAAAAAAAAAAAAAAAAAAAAAAAACCTCTTGTTCAATCCTCCATTTTCATCATTGCCGTACCTTGTATGTTTTAAATATGTCACAACTTTTCAATGTCAGTCTGGCAGTTTCAGCACAGTAATGTCACTGATTGCTAACTATGCAATAATAAGGTTTGTTTTTTTTTTTGTACTTGCATTTTCAGAGTTACACCCATACCAGCAACTAGTAATACTTCACAATAGCTTGATAATGTCTGTTCCTCTCAACCCAGAGCCATGTAGCTCATAATTTATCTTAAATTTAATTCATTATTCCTTTAATTTATTTATAGAACATCTTCATTTTCATCAGTAAGTAATGACGATGGTAAGGAGAAAATTCAAAACAATATGTACACCTTGAAGTAATGAAAATGTGAATCCAACTTCTCCAAAACTGGACTTCATATTTTGTTTCTACTTACTCTAACTCTCTACTTTCTCTACTTACTCTTTAAGAGTCACAAACAAAAAGCATTTGCAAATTCTGTTTTATAGTACTTTTTTTTTTTTTCCCAAAAAAATTTAAAGTCCAGAATGTAAACAAGCATCAAGTACAAATTCTACCATAAAGCATGAAACTTTCTCAAGTTTCTCATTTTTTCTGATATCTCATGCTGAAAAATTTGGGAACTTTAAATGTATACTGGAATTATTGCAGGCAAATTCCTATTTGTAAGTTGAGACATTCAGATATGATCATTTAAAATGCATCAAAAGAAGCATGTCCAGCAGGTCAAGGGAGGTGATTAGTGGTGGTCTTGAACACTAGTTTAAGGGTTGGACTAGATGATCTTTGAGGTCTTCTCCAACCTGAATGATTCCATGATTCCCCACTATTCTATGAAAAACAAACAAATAGAATAAATGGATTATCTTACTTAAAGGATACCATGGCATGTCATAAATGGAAAAAAAAAAAAAAAAGAAAGAAAAAAAAAACTTATTTGTAGAAGAAATTATTTTTATCTCATCTCTTTTACAAACCGCAATTGTACAGATGTACTACTTTTTTTGCTGTACAGATGAAACAGCATATCCATTATAGTTCCTAGGCTGATTAGGGTATTTGATTTCATGAATTCATCATTCAAATTTCAATACACAAAACCTCTAAAAGATTGTATTACAACTCATATACTTACACAGAGTATGAAATAAACTGCATTATACAAATATTTAAGTTTGGGGTTTAGGGAAAGATTTTTAGCTAATGAAAATGGTTTTTTTCTAGAAGTACTCCATAAATCAGTTTAAGTACACTTTATTTAAAAACAGACTATTTTAATTTTGGTTATATTTCTTTGTAAGCCCATCTGAAGTTCATCTGAAAATATACTGTTTAAGCACAGGCTCAGTTTGTCATCTAATTCTGCTTAAAATAATGCATTAGTAAGTGTCATGACAGCCTGTGACTGAGTGCTCAAAGATACTTCACTTAGTGCAATAGTCATGTTAATTTAAGCATGTCCTCATGCTTGAAATCACAGCATAACATTGTGACTTAAGACCATAACACCACAGGACAATTCAGGCCATCAGGGACTTGAGGAGGTCCCCATCTGATCTCCTGCCCAGAGGAAGTTCCGCCCTGGGATCAGATTTCTATTTTCTGTACTTCTTTTACAGTTGTATGTTTAAGGATAAATCTTCTCAAGAATATCAGGTCCACAAATATCTTACGTGTTAGTGACTAAAACATAAAGTGTTAGTTGCTGTAAAAGTCTGAAGTGAAGATTATTGTACAAGAAATTCTTCATATCCATAATATTTTAACTGTTCTCTGTCAGTGCCATTTTCAGTTCTAATCATAAAAACTTTTCTTCTTGTACTCTGGTAAGCCTAAGGCTTCTTGTGAAGCCTAAGCAAATAGTTGTTAGATATCCACTGGAAGAAAATGAAGTGCTCTGTTACCACTTATAATGTAGTTTACTTTTTTCTGTTGAGAGGCATGTAGCATTACCACCCACACAGGGTAATGATCCAGTACCTAAGACATAAACTGGACCATTAACTTTGAAAGGATCTAAAATAGGAGGGCTAGGCACAGCATCTCATTTTAGATTCAGTCTTACTAGATTTTGTTGTGGTATCATCTGTCTGTAGTATTTTAACAAAGGGGTACAATGTAGGGGTTTTACACATCACTAAGAGCCACGTGTACACTCAGAGAAGATGAAAAAAATGAAATTGGTTTAGGGAAAGTAATTCAAATGGTTCCCACACATTTCAGATTTCTAGGTTTGAGGGAGGCAAGTGCATGGGCTAAAGTCCAAATTCCCAATGAGACACACTCACAGATCATGGTTATCATAAATTCACAATCTACCATGACAGAAAATGAAATACAGGAACATGAATGTACAAGTATATATATCAAGCAAATATATTTTGTTCCATAAAGCGTTCCTCAAAACTAGTTTTTAACAAAATAGGACTTCTACTATGCAGATCTCTGTTAATTTATGAAATCTTAATTGATATCAAATAAGGGCTATCTGTCCAAGTAATTCCCCTGGAAAAGGTCTTCCCCAGAATCTTCAGGGATGGCTGACTAGGGACAGATGTCTCTGATAGCATTAGAAAAAGAGAAAGAAAGCATGTGAGCAAGAGAACATGCTTCAATTTCTTGTACAAGTGAGGAGAATTACACCTGGCCTTACATTCTGTGGTGAGTGGAGGGGAAGAAATGTCCCTGTTATCAGGTTTGGACCTGCTTGCTTTCATTTGCTCTCTCTGCTGTTGCATCCGCATATTATACTAGAAAGTTTACTTTGGTTCTGATGGAGTCTTTCTAGATTTACATGTGTTAATAGATATGGGCTGTTAACTTAAAAACTATTTGGAACAGTACCAACAGAGATTAAAAGACTTCTATTAATTTTCCCATTGGAAAAAAAAAAAAAAAAAAAAAAAAAAAAAAAAAAAAAAGAGAGAGAGAGAGAGAGAGAGATTCCAGACAGCCATTATCTTGGAAATTCCACTCAAAACTGGATCATCAGATCATCAGGTACTTGGAGTTGTCCACAGGAGGAGACTGCATTATCTTGCCTGGGAGGAGACTTGTATTCCCATCCCATGTTCATCACAAGCATTGCAATCCCTAAGCTGGCACAGGCGTGTCCAGATGGCACATAAGCCCTTGAGACTGCCAATCAAGACCATCTATTCTTCTTCATTACTAGCAGCTCCTGCCCAGCTCACCCTTAGGCATGTCTGGGCAAACCTCACTGTTGAGCATGTGTATTTCTGGATCTGCTCTGCATCAGACAGCATGGCTGTGAGCCAGTGGATTGCCTGGGTGCAGTCTGGAAGATCTGCACTGCAAAAGGCTGAGGCCTTTACGGGACTGCAATTTCTTGACTGAAGCTTTCAACAAGGTAACCCATTTAATGTCTGTAAAATAATGCATAGTAATGATTACTTGCTTAGGTGTTGCTGTTAGCCTATCTTGCTTTTTACTAGGGTGCATAATGATATATAGTAGGATATAACACATTAAAGACATCTCTGTAATTTTTTGCAGACTGATAACTTCAGTTATCAGGGTGCAATAAGACTAGAAAAATATTTTGTAGACATACAGTGCTCTTCATCCAGCGTCACATAAGACATGAATATTGCACTAAATGAGTTGAATGTAAGGGAGTAGCAGCAAGGCTCACTGAAGGATTGAATGCCATATGCTTGCAGAAGCTTCAATGTCATTTAGTGCTCTGTGACATACAACTGAAATAAGAAAGAGAAAATCAACTTATTTAAGTAGCCTATGTGCATATTTCTACATTTTTCATTGAACCTCTAAGCCTCTGATGCACCGCATTCACCTGGCATGCAATAAAGAACATAACATTAGCTTCATACGTTCAGTCTCAGAGTATTTGTGCTTCAGGTATTTAAGATTTCATCAATTTATCCATTTATCCTTGTTGCCCCATACCCTGACTTTTCAAATAGCCAGGACAGCTCTCCTCAATGTTCTTTATGTAGGTTCTTACAATATTAAGATGAAAGGGGAAAACTGGGAGAGAAATTTATAAGTGATAGAGAAAGAAACTTGCCACATGATTTGGAATAAAAAGTGTTTATAAAAAACTGAGGTTAATGATTAATCCCTCATGTGAGAACACTGACATTTCTGCATATTAATTAGAAAAAGGGGTACATACTTAATTATTTATCAATTAGTGGAATAAAATTCCAGCTGAAAGAACTTAGTAGTTTGTCATGTGAAAACATAGAACAGTATAAAATACTTAGTGACTAGAAAGGGTAAATGTTTCCTTTTTATTTCTGTCCATCTAATTTTTTGTGTTTCTTAGTTTTGTTTCCTTTCTTCACTTTCTTGTGGTCTGTGTGGCCTGAATTAAAAGAATTGTGATGGTGATTTGGTAAAACAATGGTGGAAACAAATGAAGTTATCGAAATGCTATCTGTATCTGCATGTTTCATATTTTTCATGCAGCCACAATGCTCTCATGAGTTTGAGAAGTTCTGTTACCCTCATTTGCTTCATAGGGAGCTGAAAACAAACAGCTAGATAGAAGCCCAGATTCAGATCATGACTTAAGTTAACAATTTCCAAAGATTCTAGTGAGAGTTAAAGACATTAGTGTCTTTGGTAATCCAATGTATGTGATTTACCAGGGAAAATCCAGATACCTGTAGCAGAGCAAACTGAATTCCAGCTCTTAAGTCTTATCTGCCTGCTTAACAAATAGCATGGTCTTCTTAAAGTAAGCCATCTGTTCTTTCATGATCAATGTACTCAGTTTAAACAGTAATTTAAAACTGAAAAACAACCATAAACATATCTTGAAAAAATTGTACCTAGAAACTGTTTATAAATATCTACATATCTGATGCTTTGTAATCATAGGAATTGAATAACTTCTTCAAATTAGAGATACAAAAATTTTATAACAGTTCAGTAAGTAAAGGTCAGGAAGAAGCATTTATGAGTGTTTTCCACCTGCATTTTAATACAAGGGAAACTGAAATCAGGAAGTTGCTACAGAATTTAACATTCCTGCTGAACTATATTCCTTCAAATTAGCTTGATTTTGTGTGCTAGATAACACGTAGGTTTCTGTGTCTTCGTGGTGTAATTCAAATGACTACAGCATAAATTAGGTAGCTGCTTATAGCCATATTTGCAAAGGAAAAATAAACAAATAGACTCTTTACCAAGCTTTGTATCTGAAATCAATCCTCCCAATTTAACTGACATTGAAATAATTGATTTTACTGATTTCTCCCTGAAGCATAATTATGTCCCTTTTAACATCTGTCTGTGTACTCCACTAGTAGAACAGCACAGTTCACAAGCAACGTATCCTCTTTCAGACAGAATACCTCTACCGAAATGGCTCTGACTGGCACAAATTAATGAAAAATTCTAGTTGCAAGATGTGGAATTGAACATTCCAAGAGAGACCTGCAGATTGTTTTGCTGAACTCACTCTGATGCAATCTGCTTTTACTGATACCTCTGATGAAGTGTAAGTTTAATCCTCAAATCCAAGGATAGCCAATGGGTTGCCCATAAGCAAAGTCAGGCAGTTTGGTTCCCCATTCTTTCTGGGAGAGGACTGCACAGCATGCAGGCTCTCTGAGTAAATTTCCTATCCCCCAGGGAAAGAAGGATAGATCTGAGAGGAAATACTGATTAACAATGCACTTTGTATTGAAAGCAACTCAGAAGATCAGGTGGCAAGTCTACACTGACACAGTGCTGTGGGGCAGCGTCTGTGCCAGGCTGCTGATGGCCTTTCTTTGCTTTGGGACTGGAGAAGGACACCCAAGGTGTGCAGTTTGGAGGTGCCCATTTGGTTCTTTGTGCATGAAAAATGCAAAGCTATGCTTTCCAGAGCTGGAAGTCCTGTAGGGTGTCAGCTTGGCTTGGGGTGATTGCATATTGCCTCTGTCATGTCTTCTAGTACTTACAAGTGCACATAATATCCACTTCTCTTCTCTGCTTTCCCTGGATAATACACCGCTGGCAGATTAAAGAGATGAAAGAGCCCACAGACCTCTGCCTTTCCATCTTCCTCACAACCCAGTACCCTCCATAGAAGCCCACTTGGTTTCTGTAGCTCTTCTACTGAGCCTGTTTTATAGTCACTTGGTCCACCTCACTTGAC
The DNA here is from genome assembly GCF_011077185.1 of Oxyura jamaicensis. Taxonomy (NCBI): domain Eukaryota; kingdom Metazoa; phylum Chordata; class Aves; order Anseriformes; family Anatidae; genus Oxyura; species Oxyura jamaicensis. The sequence goes on from NC_048926.1 coordinate 70,110,271, forward strand.
ACTCGACCCAAGCTTCTTCAAAGGATCAGAGACCTTGTGGCAGTCTACATCAAAACAGGAATGATTTTGAAATCTAATCAAAGTTAACAACATATTGATCCCTCCCTCTGCTATCACTCATAAGAAAAAGGCATTAGCAGCACTCAGTCTCCAGCTGACTGAACCAGCATTTTATCACAAGTGATGAAGTAACTCTGAAAGAAGGAAGAAGGGTAAGAGAATTCTGAATACATTAAGTAACATGAAGACTGGGTACAGAAAAGAGAGGGCTTTTTTGTTTTTCTTTAATTCCATTGTTTTTAAGTAAGATAGTTGCTAGAAGCAATGTAATGTTTCAACGTTAATAACTGCTAATGTTTCATATGCTTAGCAGTGCATTTATAATTTAAAATTAATTTTGAAAATCATGCGAATTGATATGATGAGTTCTGAACTTGTGCAAATATTATATTGTCTGAAGTGATAGGTAATCCGATACATTAGCTATATTCAGTTAAATGTATTTAACTGATTTTTGAAAGTGCTTTTAGCAAACTTCAAATAGTGCTTTTAAACTTATTTTTTCAAAAATTTTCACATAGCTCAAGTAAACAAAATTCCTGACTTTGATTTAGATTTCATCTGGATAAGTCCTCAGTGATTTCAAACATGATTTATACTAACATAAGTGCATTCATTGAAGCATTTAGGATCAGTCTGGATTTGCAAAGATTTCAGAGAGATAATGGTCTGCCCAAGTCTGTGAATTGCAAGTGTATAGCAGCCTATTGCAATGTTCTCTTGGCTGCTACTGGAGTTCATGTAGCAAAGCTTTTTGGAAGTGTATACTTTAAATGAATAAATAACTTCCTGTTCCTCCAGTGAGCGGCTTCTTTGCTTATCCCTATTTTACCTCCTTTCTAAGACGTGAAATATACAAACTAGGATTTGATCTTAGACTTTCACAATGAATAATAAGCAGGTATGTAGAAAAGTGTAAGATGCACACATAGGAAGCTGTATGATCTTGGAAGTGTGAGTTACAGGATGTGGATCCTCATAAGTTCACTGGACATATTATCCAGTGTTCAACTCTGCTGCTCTCTTAGACAACATCAATTTGTCTATTTCTAAATTAATATACACTTAACCCTAGGATAGATTCATGTGAACTAGTAAATACTGGGTATTTAGCCTGTTATTTAGCAACGAATAGTGGTGTGGTGTTTTTTTTTCATCTTCAGATGTAGACCTACCTACTTTTGATAAAGAATACAACTTGATTTCTAAGCTCCTCAATCATTTTTGAAATGCCTAGACACATTAAAAAATAGTAGAATACGGGATTATAACCTGTTCATAAATAAAATCTATGAATTAAAAATGTAATCTAACTGTAGTCCATAAACCATACAATTTTACTTTAATGACAATCATTTTAATGACAATCATTCTGAAATAATGTTGACATTTATGTGTTCAGCCTATGTGGTGATTTAACTTGTACTGTATACAATGTTTTCTAAACTGAGGATTTGCTATTGTATGTAAAGAACTTCCTATGGCAGTTCATGCTCTATAGCCTTGATACATTCTTGTCAGACATATTTCAGTGTCCCTGAAAATCCTAATTACAGAGCAAAGGTGAAAATATATGCCAAAGGTGAAAATATATGCATAGACCTTTACACATACATGCTCCATACTCACCATGATTCTAAGTACTTATTACCACAATTGTTAGTGTGTAATCATTTGATGTGCTTGAATTTGATTATTATAAGGTTACAGAACTTTGCAGGCCTCATTAAGCTATAAGTAATGGTACATTATTGGTCATTTACTGTGCTTATTTGTCCACAAGGGAAAGAATTAAATTCTTCAAAAATGTACTTTTATCTGGCATTTGGAAAGCATAGCACAAAGGAATCAAAGTGAGCCATCTTGTAAGACACTGCAGCAGGCTGTAAATGAAGTGGCTGCCTCTAGGCCCAGTAAGATTAGTTTTCTTGCATGCAAACATCTCATAATATGATATAGCTACTGCACCTAGACTTCATCAAATAGGTAGATAGGATGGTAGTAATTAATATTTCTCTCTTTCAGCTTGAGAGAAGATTCATATCAGTATCTATGAGATCTGTGTTTTCCAGAAAGCCACGGGATGAGCTTGGTCCCATTCCTAAGTGAGGTGTACAGGTGACCTAGCAGACCTGCATAACTTGTAGGTCCTATCTGGAGAAGAGTTGAAGTATTTGCATGGAAAGCCTGAAGAGGAGTTGAAATTTGATCAGTGAAAACCAATGATAAGTTACCAGGAATCTTTTGCCTTTTAAAAAGATTGTTTCAACTTTTAATCATGTCACGTGGGCACAGTTTACCTCTGCTATCCACACTGGAGCAGGAGCTCTAGGCATCTGCAGAAAGGCACGGAGTTCATGGTAATAATCACAATACAAAACTCAGATTTTCTTTCATCTTTGCTAAATCTGCAGATGCTTTGGAGCACATGTACTTCACTGCAGTTTTCTTTGAGCCCTCTTTGGATCTACATTGCAGAGGTGTATAGGACTGTATAGGTTGTTAAACACAGTTTTGAAACATGGTTGTTGTGCAAACAACCAAAAGTGTAAGGCAATATGACATGTTTATGATAGTTACATTTTCCTTTAAACAAACTGGATATAGCAATGGAGATCAATGTACAACTTGGGTAATTTTTTTACTCTTGAACTGTGTATATTTAAAGAACATTTCCTTTAAGTAACTGGATTCCCTGAATAACTTATACTGCTGTTGTGTGCTATACTCTGATCTAGAGTTATAATGAAGGCTTGTGATTTGTCCTGAATCATGCTTGACTGGATGATTTCTAATTTTGTGTAGTTCTTTTATTTTAAAGCTAGATTTTAAACTTTAATTAATGCATAACTTATTTAGATTTGTTTCATACCCCTCCAACCTACATTTTACCTTTGTCTTAATGCTTCCTTGTAACTCCAGTCTTTGATAGGAAGCAGGCTGTACAAGACAGATGTATGCAAATTTTCCTATTTTCAGGACAATGTACACCTCTCTTCCTTATCAACCACTTGAATCTCTATGCACTTAGGTGTTGTACAATGCTATTTCACATTTGTCATGAATCTTCTGACTGACCTAACATTCCATTCTAACCAATCCATTTCCTTCCACTAACAGTTTAACAGCCTGCATTAATTGCATTGGTGCTATTTGTGAAAGCCAATTAGACCTCAAGGTGCTTGATAGGCTTCAGACAGTTTACATCCATGTCAAAATTTGTAAATGTAAATGTGTTTCAAACTCCAACGTAATATTAATTACAAAGTTTATTTCTTAACTGGGTTGTTCTTGGAACTCAAATAGCTCTCACACACACTGATATTGTTGGTTTTTTGTTTGTTTTGTTTGTTTGTTTGTTTGTTTTTCCCCTCTGATACCTTGCCATTATGTGCAAGCACTTACTTTCTCTTTTTTTTCATACTGAACATTAATTTTCTTCTGTGAACTTCAGTGCCATGGTCTGAAAACTTCAGTTAGAATTCATCCATTTCCTCCCTTCTAAGCCTCCAAGATATCTCATAGGATGCCACCAACACAGTAAACTGTCATTCTGCTGTATTTCCAAATCCCTCCTCATTAGAACCCAAAATGCATTTAAAAGCATTGCGTCATAGCTTTGTTGTTCTTCAGCTCTTGCTAACCTTCAGAAAAGCATATTTTCCATGGATATGAAAACATGGGTAACTCTCTGAATTATTGACCTCATATTTTGTAGGTTAATCATTCCTGAACTACTGTTGTCTGGTTCGCATGAAACTGTATTTTCTACATAGATGTCTTGACTTTTTGCTGCCATGTATTGCATAATTAAATACTGATAGAGTGAAAGATGGATGAATTTGACAAGAACAATGCTATTCATCTTCCCTAGGCTTTCTCAGTGAAATCTCCCACTGATTTAAATTGATGTAAAATGGAAAGTGAAATTCCTTATGAACATTAGATTTTTGTTAATGGAAAATGCTATGAAAGTGATATCATGTTGTTGTTGTTTTTGTTTAGTTTGGTTGTTTTTTGTTCCTTGATGTGCTTTTATTCCAGTTTCCATCTCTGGAAACTGGCTTGACCATGGAGTCTAGCTGAAATGTTCTTATGATTAACATTTAGTTAACAGATCTGCCAATATGTGCTCCAACAACATGCTGTTCCCTACACAGAGAGCTCACTGAATTTAAAGGTGGAAAACAGATCAACAGACCCATAAGAACACTTGATCATACTGAGAAGATCAAGGCCCAAGCAGTAGATTTTAAAAGTTTAGTAGCCCAGAAGACAATTCTTAGCTCTCAGGTTGTTTCAGGAGAGATGAATAAAGAGTGATTTCCTAGATGAAGAAGGCCAACTTAGTGTGCCAGAAAAGAGCTGTTAGAAGAGCAGTTTTTTTCAGGATTTTTTTGATGTTGTTCTTGTTGCTGGTATTTGCTAAAGTTGCACTGTTTTGTTATTTGAAATAAAACAAAGATGTGCAGAGCCTATCACATTCATTTTCTAGACAAGCAGGAGGCACAAGCAGACATAAACACTCTAGTTCTTAGACTAAGATGCAATTCAGAATAAAGGAAACTACAGCTGTGCCACACTTTGTGTGTAGATTGGCATTTAGATGTCACTTGGAGCTGAACCGTAACATGTACATACATGTGAGAGGATGGGCTGATGGGGAGAAAGCAAGCATATTTCTTGAGTCAGTTTTCTTCAATACAAAATGATTTCCAATTTGTCTCAAGTGTCATCTGACTTGTGTATTCTGTTTTTCCAGATTTTCCAGAATAGTATCTGCAGTTTTTTCATTTAGGTCAGTTCTTATCCTTCATTTCTTTGTTTTCTCCCAGCTCACTTTGGATAGATAAGATGTCTTTGCATTGACAACAAAAGTCCTGAAATGAGGCATATGCTTTAGAAGGAAAAGTAAATACATCACGTAATTTGAAATGCAAAAAACATGTCATGCCAGTTTCTCGGTGTCATTATGTAAAGATGTGGGCATCTGGGGCATAAGAAAAAGTCAGGATAGATGCTTTAATAGAAAATGTCAGAGCAACTCTTGTTCTCTTGCTCTGCCTGGCAAATTTGTATAAAGTAGAGGTTTAAATAAGAAAAACTTTAAATTCTGGAACTCTTTGAGTGATACATTGTATTTCTCTTGAAAGCTTTTACATGTACAGGCAATTGGAAATGACTCCCTCAAACAGGAGGACAACTTTAATAACAGTCAAGTGTCAGTGAAGTAGACACATAAACAGAAGAAATGTCACAGCACATCAGCTTTTCCTAATTTCTCCAATTCGCTTTCCATGGCTTAGGTACCTAGATATATGTAGGACTGTGCATCAGTTCTGCACTTCATCTACTACAGAAAAACATTGGTAGATCTGCTTTGCACCTTTCCTGTCTGAGCTACTCTTGCCTAGTGTTCAAATGGATTTTCATTTTAGAACTTAAGAATAATCTGTCCTTGAGGTACGATTATTATTTCATATGTATTCTCCTTCAGTGATTTCTGTGCAGAATCTGATCACTGCACATTCAAAACCTTTCTAGTTAGTGTGAGGAAAATCTCAATTTTGTACCGGAAAATAAGGCTGGGGGCTTTCATTTCACCAGTGAAACCTACATTTTAAGAAACAGTTTAAATGTGTAAAAAGAGAAACAGATTAGAGACAGACTTACCTTTCAAACATCTGAGAAAGGAGAAAAGTAAATCATACCAGAAACAGGGGCCCTACCCAGACTTGACTAATAAGACAATCTACTTGTTTGCTTTCCATGAAAGCAAGGACAGCAGAATTGTACTTTTAATGTAGAGAAATTAGTAGAAGGATTAAGTAGAGCATATTTTTCAAGATCAGAATTCAACAAAAAATAAAATGCAATAGAAATACTACTACATTATTCTAGTCAATAATTCAAATGAGAATATCTATCTTTGGATATATAACCTTCTGCTACAACCTTACAAATTGGTTTCCCTGAACATTTTACTCCCCTCTTTAACAAGCAGTCAACAGTAGGCTTTCCCTTAGTATCTCCGCTGGGAAGAGGAAAGAATTAATCTCATGTTTTCTGAAGATTAAAGGATAGAGCATATTTCTACTGTGTGTTATGTGCTCATTTTCATCCAAAGGAATAGAATAGAATTTAAGCTTTTCTACCAAAGATACTGATAGTCTCCTACTACTATTTTAACAGAGTCTGATCTCTTGTCTCAGCTTTTTGGACCCCTGGAGATCCCATTTATTTCAATTCGAACTTCTGACAGCCTATTAAGGACAATGAGGACATACTTATTCTGCTTCTTCTAAGGATGAAGAAAAAAGAAAAGTTTCGTCACAGACTAAGCAAATCTAAAATGGAATATTTTAAATCCTGAGAAAGCTAGTTTACTAGAGACAAGTAGAGTAGGCGGTAATCTCCCCTAAAAAAAAAATAATAATAATAATAATAATTAAAAAAAATAAGAGTGGCCAAGCCCCTGGGAGAAATATAATAGTGCTTATTTTTAAAATTACCATGTTCTTTTGAAGCTTCAGATTTGCAGGAAAACTTGACAAGAAGCTGCTAATATTTTATGTAGGACTATGGATGTTCCATATTCCATATTCTTTTTCTCTCTCTATATATGTAGTATGCAATTGCACGGTCTACAAAGAGAGGAGACAGATTCCCTCAAAGTTCAAAGTTTGGGTCCTTAGAGAGTAAGATAACCACATTTTAATTTTCTTGATCTGTTCACAGATCAGATATAGTGAGGTATAATATACCTTTGCAATAATACTGTATCAAATTAAGTAGTCTTACCTTTGGGGCAGGAGAGATGCAAAAAAGAAAGACGGTATTTTTCAATTATTTGAATCAACTTCTATGATCATTATAAAGAATCAAAAGAAACACGAGAGAAGATGACATTATATAAAAGCTCACTTCTGAAGTATGAAATACAGCAATGATATCCAAACTTTCCAAACTTTTCAAAGAGATTTTCAAATTTTATTATGAAATAAAAGTGGAAAATATTTATATGTTTATACTTCTTTATGCCCTCTTTTTTGTCTACCCACATAGGTGACCTTTAGTTTAAAAAGGTTGGTGTACTTTTTCCAGATTTGGTTAGCATTTTTTTCTAAAAAAAAATCAGTGTACTTTGTGTAGAAATTATTTTCCTCAGGAAAAAACAACAACAAAAAGTGATAAACAATGCTTTTGTAAAACTTGAGGAGGGTCTGCTAAAAACTCCTGATGCCAAACTCCGCAAAGAAGAAAGGACTTTTAAATTAAAAAAAAAAAAAAAAAAAAAAAAAAAAAAGTTTCATTAGTATGTGAGTGAGGTAAGTATTAGGTAAGTTTTAAGTTTTGACATGAAGAAATCTTAAAAGTGCTAGGTGAGACAGAATATAAATAGTAAATGCTTATACGTTAGTTCTTTTGAGTATTTGCATTTGTGAATCCTTACTTTTGTTTATGTCATGATGTTCTGAATTGCTGCATGTTCTGTCCCTAAAAAACAATATTTCCAGCCTGTTGGAGGCCTGTCTTTTTACACCATGCACCTCACTTTATACCCTCTGTTTCTACACAGCCTCTTTTTCCCAGCTTCTGGCTGGGATTCTTCTGTTTGTCACACACTGGAGTTTGAACAAGTTTCCCCCAAAGCAGTTTCAGTGCTGCCCACAGAGAAAAGCACATCTCCCTTATTTCAAAAAGTTTGATTTGTTACTATTCGAAGGAACATAAATGAGAGCACCCAAATAAAATGCACCAAATGCACAATGGTACATGACCATTAGTTCAAATGCACAATCAAACTAAGAATATTTTGAACAAAGTAGATAATAATTCACCCTTGTCTTGAAAGCTTGAGAAGTTGTGAAAATAATGTGAAGGATAATGTGAAATCTTATGGAATAGTTGTTGCTTTTGTGCGCAAATTGGAAAATGTTTTGAATTTATTGAGTTCTAGTTTGTAACTTCATGAGAAAAAAGCTACCCATAATTCCTTCAAATGGAAAGATAAAAAATGAAAAATTGAATCAATGTCCTTGTAAAGGTTTTTCTGCTCTCAACTGGAGACACCCTTCTGTTCGGTATCTTAAAGTATACATAAGAAATGAGGAGATGAAAGATGCTTAGATTATTAGGATGTTTATTTATTCCCCAGCAATTGTTTGACTATTATGGCTTATCAATTCAATTTCATTCTGTAGTAGAAAAAGCTCCTGTGGATATGCAGTCAAAAATGGTGTCTTACAAATAATTAATTTCAGCTAGAAAAATATGTATAGGTTCTAAATTATTTCCTCCTTTCTTTTCCCCACATTTTATTTTCCTTGGAGGAATCAGCTCCACAGGGTATTTTAGGCAGTGGGGAAGGCTGATACAGAAGAAGCCCCAGGAGTGTTATATAGCAGATTGACTATGCTTAGATTGAGATGAACTGTCAGTATGACAGCACTGTGCTGATATTGTAAACACAACAAGATATTTTAAAGAGTACATAAACCTGAACTTGCCTTGTTATTACACAGTCATCCCTGTGTAAAGTGTGGCAGTCAGAGAACAAACTGAGACAGGTTCTGAATTTTGATTGGTGTGGATGAAATTTTCTATGTCATAGCATTTCCAGTCAATCTGGGGAAGCAGCGTAGGTTATTGCTCTGTACAAAGACATCTGCTAGAACTCAAATGGAGCTTGCTTAACTTCTCTGGGAAGATCACGGTGTTCTTCCTCACACTGATGAAACTCCTCACCCCTGAGTTGAGAGCAAAGTATTTCTGATCACTGTGAACCCTTGCACTTCCCTGACATGATTTGCCAGGGGAATTCAAGTTGTTTGCTCAAATTCTAGAGAACTCATGGTGTCATGCTGGACTGACAGACATCTTCAAAGTAAATCATCACTCCAGTATAGGGTTTCACTGTCCCCAAAGGAAACTAAATGTGTTATGTAGATGTAGGATACATGTTGTAGATATTGGAAAGCTTGGCATACAGCCAAGCATGCATATATGATGAGTAAAAAATATTTAATAAAAATATAAGTCAAAGACAGATGCTTATGAATCGATGTTACAGCACAAACAGATATCCTGATCTGAGACTGATAGGGGCAAAGAAGCACTGATTCTACTGTAGTGGAGTATAGAGCTTTTCTTCTACTACTTTTTTAGTTTCCAAGTAATACTGTCTGCTGTGATCTTCAGAGGTTTTTAATTGCAATATTTTACTGATCTTACAAGGTGAAAATAAATTTTCACTCCTCTAGTTAAAACCATTATATATTATATAAACCATTGTATGTGCTCCCTAAAGCACAAAGCCTATACATATACTCCACAACAGAAAAAAATTATGGAATGCAGCATCAAAACTAAATGCGGCAGTGTTCCCCACTGCCAAATTTAGACCAAAAAAAAAAAAAAAAAATTGTCACAATTGTTGTGTCATATGCTGATAAGAGAGAGAGGGGAAATAAGGTTTGATTGTAATAGACCAATCTGTTCCCATTGTTGAAGAATCCATTGCCAAATATGCAATGCATCAGCAGTAAATGTCTCCTTCAAAGATTTTAATAGGTGACTTGAATGATCCTATATCACAAAATCTGCCGTTATCAGAAAAGAAAAACAAGTCCATGCTGGATCTAAAATACAGGGACTTTCCTGTGCTTAGACCTTGAACCAACAAGTAAGGACATAAATCTCAATCTGGAGAATTGAAAAGTCAAATTTTAGTACATCCTTCAATATACGCCCTCCCCAAAAGATGAAGCAGGAGGCAGTTCTGATGACCAACATTTGAGAAATGGAGCAGCAGGTGCCAAGAGTTTCCTATAAAGGAAACTCTTCTAGTGTTTTTCATAAAAGTGTCATATAATAGCACTTTATAGGCATTTTTAAAGAAAAAATACAGTCAGCATGTTCAGCCTTGACATTGCTCTGTTATATAGGAACAGAGAGTTAAGAATTATCTGAACGCATTTAAGCAGATGATGAGGTGTTCTCTTGCAACCCATGGAGATGCATATGTGTGGTGGTTTTACTCGGGTGGGCGGCCGAGCTCCACCACAACCACTCTCTCACTTCCCCTCCTCAAAAAGGAGTGGGGAGAAAATCTGATGAAAAGGGCTCAAGGGTTGAGGTAAGGACGGGAAGATCACACAGTAATTATTATTACGGGCAAAACAGACTCATTGTAGGGAGACAGTAAGATTTATTGCTTATTACATCTGTCCTCCTGAACAACTGCTACTTGTGTTGAGGCTCTGCTTTCTGGGACATGGCCAAACATCGCTCATTGATGGGAAGTTGAGAATAATTGCTTTCTCTCTGTGTGTGTTTCCACGTGGACTAGCTCCACCACAACCATTCTGTCCTGTGTGGTCTCCTCTCCACGGGCTACAGGTCTGGCCCTGGATCTGCTCCAGCAGGGATCTTCCACAGGCCGCAGCCTCCATTGGTGCAGGTCCACCTGCTCCACCGTGGTCTCCTTCATGGGCTGCACCGTGGAACCCTGCTCCACCGTGGTACTCCATGGGCTGCAGGGGGACATCCTGCTTCACCATGGTCCTCACCACAGGCCACAGGGGACTTCTGCTCTGGTGTGTGGAACACCTCTCCCCCTCCTTCTTCACTGACCTTGGCACCTGCAAGGCTGTTTCTCACTCCTCTCACTCTCCCAGCTGCTGTGTGGCGCAGCGTTTTTTTTTCCCCTTTCTTAAATATGCTCTCACAGAGGTGCAAAACAACATCACTTATTGGCTCAGTTCTGGTCAGCAGCATGGCCCTTACCAAACATGGGGCAGCTTCTAGATCCTTCTCACAGAAGCCACCCCTATGGCCCCCTGCTACCAAAACCTTGCCACATAAACCCACTACAATATGCTGTCCGTCAGTATCCCTAATGCTGTGTGCAGCTAAGGGAAAAATTGTACAGAATTTGTTGCTGTTCCTCCTTACTCCTCCAGTAACTTGGGGCTGACCAGTTTGAATCAAATTCAGGCAGGCAGATGCCTGGAAGCTCTCAAAATTCTACACATTTTGTCGAAGTGAGTGTTGGGTAGAAGGATCCCAGGCCTGTGTCTGTGGAGGAAGATGAGGGCCTATGGGAGGTCTGCTTTGCCGGTCACAGTGCATGTGCTGCTATGGCAAGCTACAGAGCATGAGCACCTCAGACGTATGGGAGGACATAGTGGACAGGGGAAGGGACGGAAAAAGGAGGAGAGACGCTAGAAGTGCTGCAGTCACAGTTCATTATAGGAGAGAGCCGGAAAAACAGGTTTTAATCTGTTTTATTGCTGTCCACAGAATTTTCACTTTTATTCTATAATTTGCATTTGTAAGTGTGTGAAAAGCTGTAAAAATAAAAAATTGACAACCCTGAAGTTTTTTAAAAGGATTTAGAAAAATTATTTGCATAGAAGTGAAGAATTACTTTAGCTACTTTTATAACAATGTAGCTTTATCTGTATGTATTCAAGTTTCATGTTATTCATCCAGCCCCCAATTGCAGAAAATACTTTTTGATACATTTCTTTTTAGCCCTGCATCTTCACTTGTAGTCTATCTTGTGATAACTGTGTAGCTTTAAAATGATTGTCAGGATCTTCAAAAACAGCATTTCATCTGAAAACCTGAAACCAGTTAGAAGATAGAGTGAGGCAAGTAAATAGGTCACCCATGGGATTGTCATGACATCAAACTGAGAATATTGCTTATGTTGTGGGGGGAATTCCGTCTCTTCTGGGAGGATAAAACTATTTAGTGTTTCCTCTCTGGCACACTAAGACCTCACTGATGGCAAGCTAGCACTATCTGTTTTTTGAATTACCTCATGAGAAAAACCCATGATTGCGAGCTCTCTCTGGACCTACAGAGAACACACTGTAGGGGAAGCAGATATAGTATTTCCTCTGGATATTTTTTATACAATAAAACATTTACCCCTTGCCTTTGAACATTCTCAGAAATACCAGATAGATTTACATACAGTTGTTCTTCCAAGATTTCTTGTGATCTGGGTTTTATTTACACATCCAGAAATAGTCCCCTATGAGTTCCTAAAGGATGCAAACCTGTACATTTTACACAAATGTGCAGGTGACATTCTCTCAGATAGGATTTTAAAGTATTTTAATATGCATATATTAATTAATTACTGAATAGTTTTGTAGGCTAATAAAGCAATATGAATGCCTCTTCTCACATACATTGACAGGCACACGTTTACTGTATGCAACAGTGAAAAAGATCCTGCACTCTTTAAGGTAGCTCAGTGGCTGCTTCCCTGTGGCATAAAACAAACCAGAAACTACCCCATCTCTTATGCTACCTGGAAATGTTTCTTGTCTCTGAGAACTTTATCATGCCATGGTTCACCATGGTGAACCCAGAGCCAACATTAGGCTCAGCAGGCTGTTCCTAAGCCATGGCAGATCTGTCACTGCTGAAATAGCTGTGCTGATTGCCTATCTGCTTTCAAGTGTGCTATTCATAGCTGTGCTGTATTTGCATAATCAATCAAGTCAAACCAGAGCTGCCTGTTTCTAATATGGCTAAATGTTGTGTACAAAGTAAAGACAGGGTTGAGTGAACCCAAACCATGCAGGCTGTAATCTTCTACCTATGCACAAGCAGGTATGAAGAAACCTTGAAGAAACAAGCCTCTCCTCTTAGAGGAAGGGAAGACTTCACACCTTTTTCTGCTGCTCAGTAATCCAGGCCAATAGTGAGATATGCCTTTTCTGACTGGAATTGCGGGAACAAGATAAATATGCAAGAAATGGTATATTAGCCAACAATTTGACTTAGTGGGACTTAAAACCTAAGCCATCTAGATCTTGAAATAATTTTTGGCTTCTTGTCAAACTCCTCTGTCTTCAATGTCCACCCTTTGATTTCATCCCTTTTGATGCCTACTGCAGGAAAAAAAACTAAAAATCATGAACTCCCTTTAAATATACCATTTTCCAAGAGAGCATTTATTGTGACAGCAGTTAGGAATTAATGGCACATCCATATGTCATTAAAAATGCTTTCAGAGTATCTGTTCTTCAAGTAATTAGTTCTTTTATCCCTCTATGTACAGTTTCACTGTTCAAAAAATTGCAGGGGACAGTTATTTCCTATTCTGTCTTCCTTTTTACTGTCTTCCACACATGGTAGCATCTGCTTTCCCTACCAAGTCAAGATAAGTTTGATTCAGTATTCCTGTATTACATTTTGGGGAAAAAAGAAAGCATCAGAACAAAACCCTACTTTGACCCAAGACTTAGATTCTTTATCTCTTTATCGGAGAGAGATGAAAGAAGAATCTCAAAAATATTTGAAACTGCAGCAATGGTGTATAAATGCAGCATTTTACTAGTCACATCTGCAAGTATATTTTGTGAAAATTCTATCAGAGGAGCAAGCATCCTTTTCCTTCTTCTTTAGGCTATGTTTCTCAAATTTAATGAGAAAATTAGATCTGAAGAACTACTTCACAAATCAAAATCCATAAGTACATTACTGTATGTGTAGGTATTTGGGCTAGAAGATAAATTGCTGATTGAAAGTGTGTATTCCTGATGACCGAAGAGAATTCTGCATGTGTGCCTGCACAGGCAGATTGAGTGTAGATTGTGTTATTCCAGACTTGTGCAAGGATTTGTAATGAATTATTTGTTAGGATAAAAAAAATACTCTGTATAATCAAATATCTCAGGGAAAAAAAAAAAAAAAAAACTGTGTACACGGTGCATTTTTTTAATTTACAAAAAATAATAATAATAATAAATTGCCTGAGATGAACCTAATTTCTCTGGAAGCTCATAGGCTGGAATAGATAAAATACAACTGCATATAGTGATACTCAGATCACTATCATCTTCATCTTATGAGGAAAATAATAAAGAAATAATAGAACTGCAGTGTAGAAAAGGTAGGAATAATTGGAACAGACTTGAGGACATAAGAACAGATGTATAAGGTCAAGTTGAAGATCCCTCTATCCTCCCATTGTCCAATCCCCAGTGATGGGCCAAAAAATAAAATCTCAGGAAGAATATAAAGCAAGTATATACAATACTTCCCCTGATAATTTGCCCAGCCTCCAACCAGCTGCAATCTTGGGTGATCATGAGTTGGAGGTAGTCTTAATGTCTTTCTTTTCAGTAAGTTTCTTCGATCCTGCTTTGAAACAGTGTGATTACTCATCACATCTGGTGGGATGGCTTAATGATATATTCTGGAAACAGACACCTGCTTTCTTTGCTTTGTACCTGTTAATTACAAACTGTGTATGTTAGCCCCTAGTTATTACACTCTATAAAGTTAAACCAGTATTTTTGGTAGACGAGTTTACAGAGGTTTCAAAAATTCAGGCATTTTATTTCCTCTGCTCTATGTTTACAGAAACTACACAAGCAGGTTGAAAAATCCACCTAATCACAATTTCAATCCAAAAATTTGCACATCCTGACAATTATCTTTCAGACTAAGTGAATTTTATTTAATTGGTTTATTTGTTAACAGATGCAGATTAAATTAGATACTTCACATCCTAAGATGTTGCTGCTGAACATGGAGTCCTTAATGATACAAGTTTCTTTTCTTCCTGTACGCAGTCTGCAGGACAGACACAGAGAGATGAAATACATGTAGAGCTAACCTCTCAGTAACAACGTGTTGCCATTCTCCAGCACAGAACTTTAATTACTTTTCTCCTTTCTACTGTTCTTTGAGGCATTCTTAATAGTTCATGTTTTCTAGACTCATTAATGATTCTTGCTGATTTACTGTCTTTAGTTGCTAGCCTCAGCTCCATTTTGATCCTGCATCTACTGTGGATGAGCACTGGCTCTGAAAGGGGCACAACCAACCTGTTTCTTAACTGATCATTCAGAAAGGCTAAAAATATTTCAGAAAACAAGTAGGTGACATGATGAATGACCTCCCATCAATAAGATGAAACACATAATGCAATAACTATCATAAGCAATGCATAAAATGTTAAACTTGAACATACTGTCTCTGTGTTGTTCTCATCCTTAGCTGAGACTGAAAGCCCAACTCCTCCCTGCTTATCTTCTGGCTTCACAGTACTGATGTTTTGATGGTGCAAAAGAAGAATGTTTTTTAAATATAGAGCTACCCAGCTCATTTGTTTTTCTAATCACACCTTATGAAATTTATGTCAAGTTATACTGTATCATGAAATTATTTGTTTAGAGGACTTAATATGTTAAATATATACATGAAGTAATAAATATTGTAATAATTAACTGGTTCTAATGCAAGAATGTTCAAAAATAAGAAAGCATTTAAAATCAGTTGGAATATACCGTACATTTATATGTCAAAGTCAAAGCTGAAATAGCATAAAGAGTTTCTGAAGATAAGTAGAGACAGCATCAGAGAGCTTATTGTAGCAGTAGATGCCTGTTCCTTCTAGGAGCAGCTTGAGTTCTCTGGCCTTTACGTGGTCAATTAAAAGAAAAAAAAAAAAAAAAAAAAAAAAAAAAAAAAGGAAATGGAAAAATAGGTATATGAAATGCCAACATAACCTTCCTTTGGAAATATATTCAGGTCTTCACTGATTCAAATGTGAATGTCAGCAATATCATTCACATTCTATAAACCTTATAGTCTACTTAAGATCTCCTCATGAAAAGCACTTTGTAAATTTCAGTAAACTGTCAGTAAACTGTTTGCAGTTTACTGCTTATTTGTTTGTCATAATTCCAGTCTTTCAAGTCTACATCATTTTCTGCTAAGTAAATGCTATTAATTTACTGCTTTTAATGGTCTTATTACCTCTTATTAAGATAGCTTCCTGTGAAGATCTCCAAATTTCAAAATTAATTTCTCTTATCACTACAAAAAATAAAAGTCCCAATGTAATTAAGATTTACTGAAGATTTCAGCACTCAGAGAAAGCTCACAGAGAAAATAACTGCTTTTTTTGATTTATGGTTCTTGGCAGACTACAATGTAATACATACAGGATAGCCAGCAGTAAGCTCATTTATCAGAGAAGAAAAGTCTTAGTTTAAGTATCACTGCTGAGCTTTGTCTACATAGAAAAGCTTAACAAGCACTGACATAAAATTGTGAGAAACATAGGTAATAGAAATGATGCTAAAATAGTTTAATTGCAAGAATAGACAGGCCAAAATGCACTGTACATGTATGTAAAACTCATCATAAATTTCCAAAGCAATTATGTTTTGATTCACTTGTAGAAGATATGAAGATATGTTCACATCAAAAATACCTTTTGAAGAGATTTTTCAAATACTATATGGAATTTTATAAAGAAGTTGTTCTTACAGCTTTCTCAGTTGCCAAATATCGCTCTGCTTTATTTTACAAATTCAGAGTGGATTTTTATTTTTTTTACAAAACTAAGTTCTTTACAACAGTTTTCAAAAATATCTAAAAATCTTTTTGTGTAGCTGCATTTGCTCTTCTGCTATCCTTATATAGTTGCAAAGTCCCTGAAAGATTAACTCTATCCTAAGTAACTGGTGTTTCACCCTCTTCTCCACTGCTATTTCTGAAAATGGAAAGCACTTTTGACATTGCTAATTAATACTGTATTATGCTCCTCAGTGTTCACAGAAAAGAAAGGGGTTGTTTTTTAGCTCTCTTGCCAGGTATATATGTGCAATTAGTTTGATCCACTTACATCCTTTGTACAGTAGCTTTTGCAAAGAAACAAGAGACTTGACATAAAGGCATCTTGATTACTTTTATCTTTTCTAACAAAATGTAGGGGTCATGAATTACAATTCGTGGTAAAACATAGTCAAATACACTAAAATTCGTGCTTAAATTGGTCTGAGTGAGGCTGAAGCCTCCAGCGCTAAAGGGCACAGCTGTGATGTATGGTCTGTTCTCTACACTGTTGTCTCTGATGTCCTAGGAACATACCACACAGGCACAGCAGGCTCCAGAAAGTGTAGACCTCTCTGATTGTGCAGAATGTGCAACCTAACCTCTTCCCAGGTGTTATTTCTCTGTGGTCTTTTGAACAGTACAGGGACAGAGCTGAGGCCTCGCTGGCATTAAGAACTAGAACAATTTAACAAGCATTTTTATTAAAATCACTACTTATAAATAAATGATTTGCTGTATTATCAGAAACATGTGTTTTATTTTCCATCAATCTGTATTTTCAGTGTTTTTCACCCCTGAACTACTCATCTAGCTGAGTAGTTATAATCTGTTTTTCTAACTTTGGGTCACATTCTGCCATTGTTGATTTTGGAGTATCTTAGAGTCACTGAATCAAAGAATATCCTGAGTTGGAAGGGACCCACAAGGATCACTGAGTGCAACCCCTTGCTCCACACAGGACCAACCACCTTCACTGAAATCAGTTTGATAAGCCAATGATTCATGTATTATTTGGAATTCAAGTGTGTTAAAATCTGGTCCTGGAGATGCCAAGATAAGTACTGGTATGAGAGTGCTACTAAAAAGCTCTTATAATTTTTCTGTGTTTCTAAATAAGCTTCTACATAGATAAATGTCTGCTAGCTTGCTTTGCACTTCAACTTGTTTACTAGGCAATTGCTAGCTAGGCAGTTCCTCTGGGTTCACTCAGTTTCGGGAATGCTGCTAACACAACATTAACCAGTTCTGGGGCTCAATTTTTTTTTTTTTTTTAATGAGCGCAATCTTCCAAAACCAACTTCTGTATCGTTATAAATGCTTGACTTGAAAAAAAGAACATGTACTTTATCCAGCAGTACTTCAGAAGACTTTGCTTCCACAAAGGTATTCCTTTCTCCTCTCATGGTATTTTGAAGTCCTTAGATTTAAAACTCCTTTGAGAATCAGAAGTGCAGGGTAAAGAGAGAAAAGGAGTTACTGAGTAGGGGGGAAAAGATTTTGCTTTTTGCAGAACGGTGAGACTATGGCAATTGACTAGGAGCTTTTTGATGTTGGAGGCGTGAGATGCCAGTCACAAAGTGAGTGAACTTCAGAAGAATATGACACAGATAACATGCAAAAATTGCCTTTCAAGAAGGTGACTGTAGAGTGATCAGAATCTCAGCTGAGAATACAGGGAGAGTTTCCCAAATGAGTAATGCTCTATTGACTGCCTAGCAAGGGCCTGAGGCTGCCAGCTCCAGGTGCCTGATGGAAATATTTTCTCTGTGTATGCTTATGTGCCTATGCCTTTCATAGACTGTCTTTAACAGAAATCTGCTGTGCCTTTCAATCCATTAAACAAAAGTTTTTCTTATTTTTTGACAATTTTCCTTTTTTATTTATCATTGCAGTAGTACATATAGCAAGAGGAAATATGTGTCTTGATAGTAAGAAAAAATTAAGTGGCTCTGGCCTGAAGTTCATTGATCAATATTCTCCACAAATAAAGAAGTAGAAAGGTAGAAGAAGCAATCAATTTCAATCAATACATTCAGCACTGAAGTTGACTTACTTGAAGGTGTCCTTTCCTCTACTCTAACAAAACAATTAAGTTGTCCCTCCATTCTTGAGGAATAGATGAATAAGTGAATATTTTCAAGAGGCTAGCGAATGTGAATATTTTCAAGAGGCTAGTGAATATTTTCCTAGAGGCTAGCCTCTAGGAAATATAGAAATAACCGTAGGATTGCTTAAAACAAATTGTGAGTCTCAGTTTTGTTCCAAATCCTCAGTTAAGAAGAAGTCAAGCTATTCTTTATTGCTTTCCATAGCAGAATGTTAAGAATTAAAGATATGGGGGTAGAAGCAAAGAGGGGGAGCAAAGTAGTCAAGAAACTCAGGTAAATCACAGCTACTATCTCTATTCACAACCACTGCATTTCTGTATACATTATCTTTTTCATTTTAAGCTCATTGCTAAATAATGTTCAGAATTAATTAAGTTTGTCTTCTTTAATTCAATTTAGCAGTAAATAATGAGGTGGACTTGCCATCACTAAAACACAGTTGCCTGTTAACAATATGTGTTCAGAGCTACTGGAGAGGGATAAACAGTTAATCTGATAAGGGGAAGTGTATGCATATTTGGGTGCTTTTCTTATGGGTTTCATCTTATTTACCAGAGACATGATGGTGGCTTACAGCCAATAAATACAAATTTCATTTTTCCACTTCATCTTACACTATATATTGTTTATTTTTAGTACAGTATACATATATTAAGGGAGTGGGGAATCATTAAAAAGGATAGGTAAAGCATAATATTGAATGGCCTATATTTTGCAATGAATTCATAAACTTAATTCATGTATTTTTTTCAAATTGTTTTTTAATCTTTATTTCAAGTATAATGAGCAAATGTTTCATATATTTATTTTATTCTACCTGTAAAGTAAACAGCACTGTCCTTTAGCCCTGCTTACTTTCACGTTTGCCTAAGTTCCTATGGAGTGGGAGCTGCTGTTCTGGTAAAGCTTAAAATTGTAACAGCAGCTACTCAGCTGCTCATGATCAGCCTTCAGTCACCCTGGAATTACTTTTATTCCTTGCACCGTACAGATCATGCTTAATTTTTGTATTGTTTGTAGTTTTAATGAGGAAGAGATACAAAGTATTTATGTTGGCATTGTTGCATTTCCTGTCACGTTGCAGGTAGACACATGATTAAAACCTTATAATCAAGCAATAATTTTTCACATTCAGAGTGCTTGTCCTGCTGCTCAGGACTTTTTTTATTTTAATTAAAAATCTGAGCTTTGGTATGTATTGCATAATGTCAATGGTAATTGCCAGGAAAACATGAGCCATCAACAGTCTCTTTAGAGCAGAAGGGGAAGGCAGTGGGATATCTTACACCTTCCTTAACTTCATGAAATTAATTGCAATGGACGCAGTATAATGTGAGCCTTTATTAAGGTTAGCCCTCCCTTGGTAATTTGCTGTCTGTGCATGGAGGAAGTGCAAAGGCAGAAGCAGAGCTTTAAGAATGGGTAATAAAAATCAGGCATGCTCTTTTCACTTAAGACTAGTTCAGAACTAAAAAGTACAGTTTTCTTGTTAGTTTAAAAATGAGGTAAAATAACACAAAATGCAAAATAAGACTATAATTCATCCTTCCATGAGTTGGTTACTACTTAATGCTGGAATCTCTTACTCCATTAGGGTAAAGTGAACAGAAGTCCTTGCTTTTTTGCCTTCTGTTGTAAGCAGGATTAATATATGAAAGCCAAGCTTATAGTGCAGAAGTAATGAACTTTATCTGAAGAATCAAGAACATACTCTCAATAGCTTGGACTTTACTGATGATCAAATCTCACTGCACCCTTGCACTAGTATCTGCAGATCCTGCTAAGCTACATGGTAAAGCAGAATCTAAATACAATCCTGGCACACCATTACAGAATCACGGAATTGTAGGGGTTGGAAGCAACCTCTGGAGATCATCGAGTCCAAACCCCTGTAAAAGCAGGTTCCCTACAGTAGGTGGAGCAAGAAATTGTCCAGGCAGGTCTTGAATATCTGCAGAGAAGGAGACTCCACGACTTCTTTGGGCAGCCTGTTCCAGTGCTATGTCACTCTCACTATAAAGAAAATCTTATTCATGTTTGTGAGGAACTTCCTGTGTTCCAGTTTTTTGGCCATTTGGCCAGTCCTATTTCTGCATACCACTGAAAAGAGCTTGGACCCATCCATTTTTCTCCCCCACACTGGATTTTTATAAACACTAATAAAATCAGCTCTCAGTCTTCTCTTCTCCAGGCTGAACAGACCAAAGTCTCTCAGCCTTTCTTCATATGGGAGATGCTGCAGGCCCTTACTCATCATTGTGGCCCTCATCTCTACTCTCTGTAGAAGATCCCTGTCTCTTTTAACTTGGGAACCCAGAACTGGACACACTACTCCAGGGGACGCCTGACCAGGGCAGAGTAGATGGGGAGGATCACCTCCCTTGACCTGCTGGCCATTCTCATTTTAATGCACGCCAGGATCCCATTGGCTTTCTCAGACACTGCTGGCTAATGGCCAACCTGTAATCATCTGTCAGGACCCCCAGGTCCTTCTCCTCAGAGCTCTTCTTCAGCAGGTCAGCCCCTAAGCTGTACTGATGCATGTGGTTATTACTCCATAGTGTGCAAGACTACACTTGCCCTTGTTCAACTTCATCAGGTTCCTCTTTGCCCAACTTTCCAGCCTGTCCAGGTCTCACTGAATGGCAGCACAGCCTTCTGGTTGTCAGCCACTCCTCCCAGCTTTGTATCATCAGCAAACTTGCTGAGGGTGGACTCTATACCTTTGTCCAGATCATTGGTGAATATGTTGAACAAGACAAGGCCCAGTACCAACCCCCGGGGAACACCACTAGTTACAAGCCTCCAACTGGAGTCTGTGCCACAGATCACAACCCTCTGAGCTCTGCCAGTCAGCCAGTTCTCAGTCTACCTCACTGTCCTCTGATCTATCCCACACTTTCTAAGCTTCATCACAAGGATGTTGTGGGAAACAGTGTCAAAAGCCTTGCTGAAGTCAGGGTACACAACATCCACTGCTATCCCCTCATCTACCCAGGAAAGTGATGACATCAAAGAAGGCTACAGGTTGGTCTAGCATGATTTCGCCTCGGTGAATCCATCCTGACTACTCCTGATAATCCTCTCTTCCAATTGCTCGAAGATGGCATCCAGAAGAAGTTGCTCCAACATCTTTCCAGGGATGGAGGTGAGGCTGACTGGCCTATAGTTGCCCATTAAACCATATGTGTGTGAGGTTTAGTGTCAGTCCAGACACAGCTTGGTTTCACATCCTTGATTCCTTCTGCAGATTGTGATTTTACAAAAATAGTGGTTAGGTAGTGGTTAACGTCAAACAATTGCATATAGGTGAATATACTTGATAAACATTATTTTACTGTAACAGTATGAGCTCAAGGTATCGACCTTAGATGGGGAGTTAAGTGGAGATGAAGTTGTCACAGGTATGTTCCATGCAAATGCTTCCCACTCCAAATCAGGTACCAGGCTGAAGTCCTCTGGGGGATCTTTCCCAGTCACACTGTAAAAAGATGCAGAATATCTGGCTGAAAGCTTTGTCTTTTCCTTTTCCTTTGTATGGTGTATAGTACACTTTGTTTATAGAAGGGAAAGAACACTAAAATAATTGCACCATCAAACAAATGAGCAGGTATGTAGCATCTGAGAGATCTCAGAAAGTATTGGAGGTGAACACAGCATGGGGAAAATATTATTTTTGCTTGCTGTAGATAGATAGAAATGGCCTAGTGAATATACATATGAGTATGTGACTTGGTCTAGGCAACTCAGAAAACATGCAGTTTTCTGTATTATTTTCTTGCTTTAGTGCATGTTAACAGTTGTTAGTATGTACCCATTTTGTCTTAAGGCCTTCCGCCTCCTTTCCATGTTAAAAATAAAAATAAAAAATAAAAAAAAATATATAAAAAAAGAACTCTTGCTATCTCTTGCTCATTCACAGTTCAGATATGCTCCCCATTTAGCAAAACAGATGTTCTCTTTAAATAGACTTCAGGTAATATGGACATCTCAGCCTTTCCTTAATGAATCAGTTGTAACTGAATTACATATGCATAAATGCAGCCTAAATCCTTCAAGGACATACTCATTAGCTGTGTCATTTCGGATTCACTCTTTGGAAGAAATATGTTCCTGTGGCTGTTTAAAGCATTTAGATTCACTGATTATATCTGAAAATACCCATTTGTTATATATGAACTATATACTGCTTATATATTAACTATATATTGCTATGTACACAGGAAGAAAACAAGACCACAAGATAGTTATTCACAAAGGTATAAAGTAATTCCTGTTATATTCCACAGTGCAGTATTCTTTTCACATACATAAAATAACAAGATGAGAATCTGATCAATCATCCCTAATAGCCCTATTTCATTCACAGTTGTATAGATTTTTGTTAACTTGATTTTTCTGATTTATAATGAAGTATCAGGAAATACTTTTACCTGTAATAATTCACAAATATGTACATTATAAGTTATCGGAGGTTTTGATTTCTGTCAGTGGAGGTAGCAGGGTTGGTATTTTGAATACATTTCATAAAGGAACATAGCTTGAGATAAAACATTTTCAAGGGAATGTGTGATATTCAGAAAACTTATCATGCGATCTATCAGTAACAGCAAAGCTGTAAAATGCTGAAGCTTTTATGTTAAAAAAAAAAAAAAAAAAAAAAAAAAAAAAGTCTGGCAGATCTTAAACCTAATTTAAAAACACAAGTTTTGTCTACAATAGGTAAAATATGTTGTATGAGTTTGGATCACTAGGTATAGTGATCTTCAGTAAAGAGATATTTGGTTACCCTTAGCCATCTAAGCTTTGTGACACAACGCTGACTAATTAATCAATTCTGCCTTTTTAAGTTCCATTTTTATACTTTTTTTTGTGCAATAATTTTCACTGTTACAAATGAAGAAGCTGTAGTTGCAAGCAGTTTCCCCAGTGCTGATGTGAGTTATGGTACCGTTGAATTCAATGAGCTCGTCCTTGATGTCAGTGCTAAATAATGGAATACCTATATGGTTATTTCATAAACAAAATGTCCCAGAGCCAGTAATTATTGCAGAGGCCATTTGGGACCATCATACAACTACTATTTCTTTCCTTTTCTCCTTCATCTGGTGTCAACATTCATCAGTTCAGGGTTTTGGTCCTATTCATTGTAATATAAGGATCTTATTTAAAAACAAACACCTGCACTACATTGGGCTATAGGGAGCCAGCTATCTACATGTACTTCAGCTCCAGGCAATCTCCTCTGCATTTTTTTTCCTAATAAAAAGCTAGTATGGCTCCCAATAAAGGCCTAGCTTCTGCTGTGTTTCCTAACTGAAACATGTATTTCAGTGCGACTGCTCAAGGAAGAACCATGGTAATTTGTGCATTAGCAATGGCATGTCACCCCAAGAAGGTGACAGAACACCTTCTCTGTTTCCATTCAAGTGCAGTAGGTATCCATGATTTGTAACAGATGCATAAGGGAATATCAGAACAATAGTGAGCCCCTGGGGCTTCCCCACAGTAAGAGATGATTTTGGCCTGCATTTGTTTCCACATGACAAGGGGTCTGCTAAATCTTTGTGGAGGAAGATTTACCCAGTGGGCCAGAGTGACTGATCCACCAGAAATAAACTTGAGTTGTGCATTGGAAGCTGTTCTGTGTGACACTGGGGAATGTAGTAATTGCAGCTTCATAATGTTTGATTATAAATTATGTTTGAGTGCTCATTAGGGCACAAGAGCATGCATTTCATTACAAAAACACAAGGATTTAATACAGGTAAGAAGTCATTATGGCACTCAAGAGTATAATAAACTGTAAGCAATGCAGCATTCCTTCATAACAGTAAACTAAATTATATTCAATTTTAAGCTTTACCCTAATAAATAGGCCCCAATGCCAGACAATGCTCCAAACAAATGAGAAATAAGAGATAGTATTTTTAGATTGGCATTTCTCTCCTCTGTTGCTTGGACTGTACTTATTAAAGGCTGATTTTCTATTGAAAGTTGGTCTGAGGTGAATTTGACAGCATTATTGCTACCCTGATTTTATAGAAGTCACAGAAGGCATTAATAATGTGATCAAAGCACTGTTCTGTTCTGGGGAAAATAAATTTAAAAAGGGGATGGGTGTGGGGGGCTCTTTGCTACAGCAAAATGCCAATTTTATAAAACAGATTGTACAGTCAGATTCTGAATGCCTACAGAAGCAGTGTTCTTGACCTTTGTTCCTATTATACTTTATATGTGCTAGAAGCTTCTTGTAAGAACAAATGCATCTTTCTACTTCCAATAAAATCTCTCACCATGTTTCTCCTGTGTGCTCTGGGAAATCATGACAAGAATGTCTGCACCCCCAACTCCATCGTGCAGAGTTTGAGTTGGTCTGAAATCCTGCATAGTTGTGTAACTGCAGTGCTCCATGATACTTCTCAAAAAGGCTAATTACCCTGTGTCAAGCATGTTACCAGTGGAGTGGTGTTAATTACCTTTTTTCTCTATTTGTTCAACTAATTAACTTAATTAGGTTCAGCTTAGGCCCATTGTCTCTCACCTATTCTTAGCTTGAAGCTTGCTGCTGCTTTGTCAGTTCTAACAAGAGACTTACCTATTTTTTTTCCATATATATTAGTTGTGTCATCTAAACATGTTAGCCCTTTGAGAGTTGGTGGGGGTACCAAAGACTAAGGGAATGATACAGGCTCACTGTGGTCCCTAGAAAACTCATCAAACAAGTAATTTTAGAGTACATTTCTGGGCACATGAGGGAGAAGAATGTGGTAGGGAAGAGTTGGTATGGCGTGGACAAAGGTGAATCATCCTGCTCGGGGCCCAGGACAGGAGAAACATAAGTATATTGCAGGGGCTCACATCAGCTGTAACAGTGGTGCTTCGTAAGTGCTAACCCTGGGAAGAAAGGCCACAGAGCCTTTCAGTGGGGCAGAGGAGGCTTTGATGGGCCTCACAGTGTCCCAGTACATAGAGGAGTGGATCAAAGGGATGGGGATGGGCTCTTCACAGTGGTGCTCCTGGTGTGAGTGTGAGAGACAGTATCTGAAACAGGTTTTGTTCAAGCTGGACTTAAAGAAATGCTTTATTTTCAATGAGGACAACCAAGGAGCATGGTTGGGGCCCAGAAAGGTGGTGCCATCTCCCAGCCTGGAGGGTTTCCAGCCCCCATGGGTTAAAAGCTTTGAGCAACCTGAACCTGCTCTGGGCTGGTGTTTGGGCTAGAAACCCCCTGAGGTCCTGCATGGCCAGAGGTATTGTGTGCTGCTTTGTTCCCCTCTGTGGCATCTCATCACTGCGTAGAAATAGAGTATGCCTGCATGGCATACTTGAGCCAACATTGCTTTGCTAGCTTGGGGTCTGGAAAAATTTTGTTAGCTGCCACCACTGTGCTGAAAATTCTTGTGTGGGTAGAGTTTCCTTCCAGAGAAGACCCTCTGTTGGAGAAGTGGTGTAAATTCCTTTAATCAATTTATTCTGCAACTAGGACAGTGAGCTCAGCACCAAAAATGCTTTGTATTGTAGGCAGTGTATTTGCTACTGGGGTTATTTTACACTGTTTAGATCTAATTCTTAGCAATGCTCTTCTTTAAGCCTTCAGTTTAAGAATCTTCTCTAGACTTGTCAAATGTGGAATAAACTGCATACTATCCACATGGCATGCATGAAGAATTCTAACATGAGAAAAAATGGAAGCATAGACAGATCCATTTATCCAAGATCATACAGTCTGTGTCATAGCTAGAAAATGGATCCATTTCTGTTTGCTCCTGATATTATGACTTACACATGGCAGTATTTTTCTTCAGTTGTTAGCCACAGAGTATATAAGTAAAAGCTTCACAGTGTTGAAATGAATATCCCTTACTTCCTCCTGTCAGAAAATTTCAGCAGCAAGAGAAAAGAGCTGTCTTACTTTTCTCTAGTTACTGTAGGTCAGGAATTTTCATGCCCTAGTGATAAGATGGCAGAAAAAAAAAATAAAAATAAAAGACTGAAAATGGCAGTCATTTCCAGCTAAATCAAAGTGAAGGTTTGCCTAATTCTGGTTTTGACTGCCAAATCCTGAGAAATATTGCACTTTTTACGAAGTTAAATATGTATAGAAATATATCTCTGAACTCAGGACACCATGAGGGACTAGAGTGAAGGATGACCAGTTCAGATAGGAATATGAACTTTTACTGTTGAAGCCATTCTCATTGGTAACTGCCTTCAGTCCACTGCCACAGAGTGTGCATTACATGACCATGAAAATGAAGGATTTTTGGAGTGAGGGGGTAAAATGGTGCCTTGATATATCATCACTGAAATTGCTCTAAAACTTCATGCTTTAAAAGAAAAGAAATGTAACCTTTTTCTCTCCCACAGCATTTCTTTGTGCTTTTTTCTTATGGCTTATTCTTTATTACCCAAAGATCAACACAGAGCACCATAAAGCACACAGAATTTGAAGATATGCCTTCATCAAATGAAAGTAATAGACACTAAGAGATTAACCCAAAGTCAGAGGAGTCCCCTTGCTTTGCCTGGTCTTTCATTTTAGTTAAAATTGAAATGTCTCAGACAGAGAAAACCTAGGCAGATGCAAAATAATATTTTTTTTATTCTGATCTACAAAACACTTACTAAGTGTAGCAAGTGCAAGCTTTGTGCTGTACATTCTTTGACCTCTGCTTAGCTTCAATTTTCAGCTTTTGTGAAAGATTCTTCTAGTATCATGGGATGCATCTTTCATCAGACTATTTTCAATAGCATCAAAAAAACTCTGAAAGTCAAGCCTTCTACAAAGTATTAAGGACTTTTCTGCAAGGAAAACATCAGTTTTTCAGTATTTCAGATGTGAAATATGATACTTAGAAGAAAGTGCAACCCCTGAATGTATTGTAATATCAGAAGCTGAGTGATTTATGAGCAAGGCAATAGTTCTAGGAATAAAATGACTGTGATCACTTACTGCTATTAGTAAGTGAACATTCCCTCCCATTCCCCCAGGAAAAGGTTACTTTACTGCATGAAGAGTATGTGTTCACATCAGGTACTGACAGATAATCTTTTGCCTCAGTAGATTAAGCAGGTGGCCCAAAGTTTATATGCCCTCTCTTTTTACCTGCAATGCTTTGGATAGAGTGCCGCATCAGTTAACAGAATTTTCAAGGTAATGTACCTTTAGAAGGAAGATACTCCATTTGTAAGATTTGCTCCATTAATGGGCATTCAAAAAGAGTGGAAATATTGTTTGAATAAATAAAGGAAATATGATGAAATATCTATGGTAGAATTATGTAACATGGCAGGTATGTCATTCCCAGTAATGCATACATACTCAGCACTGAGTTGTTACACAAGCTAAACTGATTATCTGCATTATCCAGTCACTATGTAAGTACCTGAACAGCGCTGTAGATGTACATAAGCCTGACCTATGTTAGTACATATATAAGATTTAACCTTTGAGTTTGTTTTACTTGTTTCCAGAATTTCGTGCAAAGGTTCTTCATCCATTGCATGATGCACTGTTTTGGACAAACCAGACAAACTACTCTGCTCTAGTTCACCTGGAACAAGTCACACTTCCTTATGTTATGTTGTGTGTTTAGTCTGACTGCTGTTAAACGTCCTTAAGTAGAAAGTATTTGGAATTCCTAAACTTTCTGTTGTTACTGGTGTTAGTATTATTGTAGGTTGCACTGCATCTGCACTGATATCTTCTTTACCTGTTGTCAGAGCTTTTCATAATTTTCACTTTTTAAGATTTATTTTTGGTCTACATTTTAACTGTATCTGTAATCTCAATGGCATATACTGAAAACATCTAAAAATTATGTTAAAATATGGCATCTATTCTCTTATTATTGAACCCAAATGCCTCAACTTCACAACTGCCAATAGCAAATTAATCAGAACCACAGATATTTAACCCCAACTATTTCATGATACCTAAATGAGCTTTGGATAATAGTTTTCTTGCTATGGAAAAAAATTAATGTTAGCATAAATAGCTAAATGATTTTTATGTTCAGTGTAAATTACTCAGAATGTGGGATGTAATGTAGAGAAAAGCACTGAGATAATTTTTTTAGAAAAAAAAGAGAAAGATTTTCCTAATAAGCTGAATAGTTAAGAGTATATGAGAGCCATGGGTTTGTTTTACATCCTCAAGTGTACCTTACATGTACCTCAAGTGTACTTTACATTTACAAGTGTACCTTTCCTGATGAATTGTTCTGTCTGCTTTCCTCCTCTCGGCATGCACACTGTCTTAATTTTTCACATTCTACATGCTTATGGAGGTCACATTACATTTCTCCATAAGCTTCATGTAAGTTTTGAGCAATATACACAGACCAATGCAGTTTCTCCCAGCCCACTGTGCTGTGGTTTTTTGTTTGGTTGTTTTGTTGGATTTTTTTGATCTGTTTTGTTTTGTTTTGTTTTTTAATTCTAGTGTTTAGTTGGTTGGTTGGTTCGTTTTTGGTTCTTGGTTGTGGGGTCTTAGTTGGTTGTGGTTTTTTTTGTTGGTTTGTAGGTGTTTCTTTCATGGTGCTGAATGTAAGGGTTTTTTTGGTTGGTCAATTGGCTGGTTGGGTTGGATTGGTTGACTGATTTGGTTCTAGTTATTCTTTGTTGTTGTTTTTTGTTTGTTTGTTTGTTTGTTTGTTTTTCAATTTTCATTGGCACAGCCCTTAATGCTCATTTAGAATAATATTTGGGATGCTTAATTTAGAACATCTCAGAATGAGAATCCTATATTCTTCTTACCCACTGTTGTGGTTTAACCCGGCCAGCAGCTAAACACCACACAGCCGTTCGCTCACCCTTCCCCCTCCCTCTCTGGGATGAGGGAGAGAAATGAGGAAAAAAAAATGAAATCTATGGGTTGAGATAGGGACAGTTTATTAGGACAGGAAAATAAAATAATAATAATAATAATAATATGTGCAAAACAAGTGATGAACAATACAATTGCTCACCACCCGCTGACCGATGCCCAGCCTATTCCCAAGCAGCCGGCCCCCCACCCCAGCTAGCCACCCCTATATATTATTTAGCATGACGTCAGATGGTATGGAATACCCCTTTGGCCAGTTTGGGTCAGCTGTCCTGGGTCTGTCCCCTCCCAGCTCTTGCTGCACCCCCAGCCTGCCCACTGGCAGGACAGAGAGAGAAGCTGAAAAGTCCTTGGCTTAGTGTAAGCAGTGCTCTGCAACAAGTAAAACATCAGGGTGTTATCCACATTAGTCTCATCCTAAATCCAAAACATAGCACTCTACCAGCTACTGGGAGGAAAATTAACTTTCTCCTAGCTAAAACCAAGACACCCACCTTTAGCGTACCCTAGTTAGGGATTTATATGGAGTGAGAAATAATTTCTCTCTTGCAAAGTTTCAGGGCTGACTTAGAACTTAATTATCAATATTTACATTGTTAATGTGTTTTACACACATAGTTCTATAGGTGCTGAGCAGACTGTAGATGCACTAAAGATTGCCCTCTAAATCATGTTTTTCTCATTTACTTCTTCCCATATATCTACTTCTAGCCAAAAAATATTTCCGTATCCTAGTTTAAATGTATCTGTTTTCTTCAGTTTCTTGATCACCAGTATAATTCTAATTGGAATGCTGTGGTTCTGGCTCCTATAATCCACTATGCTGCTCTCTGGGCTAATCAAGGACATCAAATCAAAATTGCATTTATTCTACATTTAGAAGCAAATTCTGCCACAATTATTTAGCGTGAGTAGTAACTATGAGTATGAATAGCTTAATGGGATTCCTTGAAAAAGTACTGCACAGCCTGTGAAAGGGAAGCATATCTGGACCATATGTTAAAAATGTCTGGTTACTAAGTTATATGTTATTTTTAAATAACTTGATTACTAAAACTGTCATTTGTTCACTGGTTCCCCAATGATTTTCATGTCTGCTGTTCTCTGACCTTTCCATTGTCTTGTGTTTCCTTGCTGAACAGAAATAATTTAGTTTTCTAGAACTGACCTGTAGAAAACAGGCACAATACAAATCTGCTGATCACTGACTCAACAAGCTCAGTCATGTCAGAAAGTCACTGCCCTGCCAAATCTGCTGTGCAGGGACCTGAGGAGTTGACATAATGAATCAGCCCTCCCAGGTGAAGATTACTGCATTGTTGTGTTGTTGTTTTTGTTTGTTTGTTTTTGTTTTTGTTTTGTTTGTTTGTTTTTCATCTAACTGCAAAGCATCTGTATGTTCTTCTGTTTTCCTCTTTTTCTATGGCAATGCTGTTAAAAATGAATGGGACATGCATATCAAGCATGCATGGCACTGTTTGTTCACTTTAGGAACTCGGAGGCTACCACTTGACCAGCAGAAATGTCAGCATGAATCAACATAATGTCACACAGTGATTATAGTTAACCTCTCTGCTCTTACTGTGCATTGCTTTTTGCTTTGTTTTTTGCCTGCTTGACATGGAAGATTTTAATGACTCATCAGAAGAGAAGTTTCAAATCATTTGATTAAAAAAAATAAATAAATAAATAAACTATTTAAAATATAAAAGATCTGACCAGAGAAGATAGAAAATGAGAAGTGTTTTATTCCTACGTTGCCAATTTACATTATTTTGTCTTTAGAGAAGGAGAAGCAGTATTAATAATTTATCGTGTCAATAATTATCAGGGTGTCATAGGTCATCACTGTCCTTGCATGCCAGCTCCTTCATGTTTTTCCTTTTCCTAAACTGATCCAACTGAGCCAGATCAATATGAAGACCTAGATGTCATTGGTCTTCTCCAGGCAATATAGAAAGACCAATTGACTAGGAAAATCTTTGAGAAAATATTTGTAATTCTGAAGATAAAAGACAGTCATATGGAAACAATGAAAAGTTTTGATGAGGGCTTCCATTTAGGTGAACAGAAGGACAAGCTGCAGGAGAAAAAAAATATCCTTGAAACTGGAGTGAAAACATAGTCTTTCAAGCTTCTCATGAAAAATGTAAATAAACTAATCTAGAATAGCCTATCTTTATTATCAGTTTTTTTGTTTGTGTTTGTTTGTTTGTATGTATGTTTTTTTCAATGAAAGGCTCCAATTCAAGGTCCTCTTTCTCATACTTTCACAAACCAGATAAATACTGTGGTTTGCAGGAAAGTATTTTGTCCCTTATTGAAACTATGAAACTTTGTATTAACAACACAACTGCTAGACAGGAATTTTTAAGGTAAAGCTCCTGAAACACAAGAATAATTTTCTCTGTGTCTGTTGGACTTGTTGCCTGAGAAATGAGTCCTGATCTTGGTAAATCATTGCTTAAAACCTTTTGTCTGAAATTCCACATTCCCTGTGAGATCTTCGTATCTTGGGAGTAAAATTTTCTTGACCAGAAACTATTGGGTTAAAAAAAGACAGGTCATTTCTATGAAGGAGCATCTCTGCATCCTTGAATTCTCTGTGATGAATCTTGATAGATTTACTGTGATGTCAAGAGGCATCAACATTAGCATTAGTGTTCATTCATATACACAGACCTAGGAATACAATGGGTGCATTTAAAAGAATGAAATATATTTGTTAAATATATTTGTTACTGGAGAATCTTCACTTTGCTTCCCAGTCCCATTAAACTAGCGTTCAGACTCAAAACTACAATGACTTACTTTCTTGCAGTTGGAGGGGTGGAGGGAGGCATTCATCTCTAAACTTGTAATTTTAGGGAAAATTAAGCTTTACTGGTACTTCCACTAAAATTATGCAGGTTTAGTTACATTTTGCCATCTGCAATTGGATTAATATTCTCCAGACTAATGAAGTTCATTTACATTTGTAAATGAACTATTTGTTTCTCTGACAGGATAGCTCCAGTCATCTATCTGTCAAGTGTCCTCCAAATGGCTACATTGTTAAGGATGTCAAAGTCTGGCCTTTTCAAATTAGATTGGCTTTCTGGGGCTGACATTTGGCATAGCTCTTTGATAAAAAGTAGGAAGGGCAGGGAAAAGCTTCTTTTTCTGGTTTTCCTCAAAGCCCCAGTGAAGCAGAAGCATGTGGTACTGTAGGTCTTCCATCTATCTTACAATAATGTAAAAGGGTGCTTAGCAATCAGATCCCCTTACAGAAAATCTTTTTGTTGCATGTTCATCATGCTTGTGCTACAAGAGAGGTGACAGCTAAGAACTATTGTTTTATGATTATAAAAAGATCAAATATGAAAACTGCACAGTACATTTTGCACAGTAATGATAACATGATGTGGAGCCCAGGGACTGGTAAGCCCTGAAGAGGTTTACATTACTTTTTTTTTTTTTTTTCTCCCCCCACTCATCTCTTTCTAATGTTTCTCCTGTTAGTGATTCCAGAAATCTTGGTTTGTAATTGCTCTTTCAGCTTTCATGTAATATATCTTCATTCTTCTCAGAAAATATTCTTCTCACAGGCTTTGAAATGCTTCTGTGTGTGTGTGTTTTGATCTGGGAGTTTGCAGAAGGGAGGGTATTGGATTTTTTTACATAGCAGCAGGAGAAGCTAATCATGTTCTGAACACATGTATGTTCCTGATAAAGCTGAGTTGGTTTATACACTTACAATAGCATTTATCTAAAAGAGTTGAGCTCAGCTACCAGTTGTGCTTTGTGGGACTGCAAATACATGCAGAATATATAGTTCAGGGTGACAAAACTAGTATACAGATCACATTAGTTATATTGGTTCCTTATTTCTCATTTCTCTCATGCCTCTGAACTTTGACAATGAAATGCTTCACTGCAGGCCCTGTTGTTTATACACTAATTTATGATGGTGTGTACAGCTCCGGAGCTTCATTGCAAACTTCTGGATTTGAGTCAATAAAGAGTTATCAACTGAAGTCCAATATTTGTAGTGTTTTTTAAGGCTGAGAAGCGATTTGGGATTACTTACTGATTATTTTCAGTCCCAGAACTTTGCGATTGCTTACACCTTGGCTCACAAGCCTGCTTCTGGAAGATGGATGTAGCAGATAAGAGAAAAAAAAATAATAATAATAAAAAAAAGCAACAGCTGAGATGCCAGAATTTGAAACTTTTGCCCTGTATGTCCTTAAAATCTAAATGATGCTGCGTACCAAAACTCAGAAAAGAGACAAGAAAGTGAGATATGTCAGAACACAGAACTTATTAATATATCCTATCCATTTTCCTTTGCTAAATTGATATGGCACTTGTTTTTTCCCATAATAAGTTGAAAGCAACTAAATGAATTCATTATTTAACGGTTTTGTCTTTCTATTAGCTTCTTAATTGCCCACATATAAGATACAGAATTCTCATTTCTACTCTTCAGATTTTTACATAAGTTTCCAATAAAAGGTTTTATTTTTCATGTAGATAGTTTCAGTGTTGTTTTGGCATAGTTAGATTTTAGCTATCAAAGTAACATGTCACTTAGTTTTTTTCCTCTGATTAGATTATTTTAGCAATGTCCAACAAGGAATGAACAGTAGCTTTTGAAGTCTAGTATGCATTTCAAATATGTGAGCAGTGAAGCTTACGGTTCACTTGTGTTTGTTCATGCTAAAATGGTTTGAGAGCTCAGAAGTCTGCATAAAGCAAACATAAGGCACTACAAACACGTTCAAGTGAAAATTTGCTTCGCATTTGAACAGGCATTAATGTTCCACTACCACGCATTTTGCTCCGCAGTGGCAAATCCGGACTTCACTTTCGACCAGAGCCAACCCAATTCTGCTGGTGGACATCCCACTTCAGAGTCTGCAGTCATATTGCCAGCTGTGACTCTTATGTATCTATTTCTACTGTTGCCAAAATATCTTAAAAATCACCTTTGCAATGATGAGTCTACAGTAACTTCTTTGACAGCAAATATCTGTTTTGTCCCTGGATCAGATAAAGGCACTGTATGGAGCAGTGACAATTTTTTTCCCCATCTCCTCCAGTTTAGTCTAGTGTCTAGTGGAATGGAGTAAGCCATCTCCTTTGTCCTCCTTTAATTTGCAATGGCATAGCTTAATTCCTTCTTGTGCTAAAATGCAGCCACACCTAGGAAGAAAGGTTTCACCTTTTCCCACTATGGCTTGTGCTGTCTCTAGCTATCTTCGTCTGCCAAAGGACATTAAGCAGGTGTTCCTTCTGCTCATTGTCATGTCCAGAACTCAAATGCCATTTGTAAACAAAGTTAATTAACATTTATAAGAATGGGTGAAAAAAGGGCATGAAGTCAGAGCGGTGATATTAGCTCAAGCAGCTAACATTTATGAATTCAGCACTATTCTACTAGACTGAGGTCATATCCAGGGACCAGCTGATGGGTAGAGGAATTTTCAGAAGGGAGCATTTACTGCAAATGAAGGAATAAATTTGCTGGCAATTAGAGACTTAGGGTGAATGTAAAAGCTCAGCCCGTGGAATTGGATTTAGATGTGACTGTTCTATTTTCTGTGATTGATCAGGCTTGTGCAGTGGTTCAGCTTTTCATTAATGTCAGTGCCTAGATTCATGGGCTCTGCCACTTCACTGGAGTGAAGGCCACTCAAATGCTTCTTCCATTCTCCTTTCCTTATTTCCCTGGACTTCCACTCTCAGCAATCAAAGTGTACGTCAACCAGCTGAAGCTGAAACTTCTCTCTCAGTGAGTGGACTCTGAAAGAACCCTGCTAATATGAATCATTTCTATTGTTGTTTGCCATTGCTATTTATCTTACAAAAAGAAGAAAAATCCATCACCCATGTTAGTCCTGCCATCCTGTAAGATATCATTTCTCATGGCTGTGCAGACTGGTGTCCTTATCGTATGTTTACCTCATAGGCATTCATGATTTCTTTAGCACATGTGTGTCTTTCAAACAGATATAAATGCTCTTTAGATAGACTGAAAGAGATAGCTTAGGTCAAGGGTGATCTTCAGTTATGGAACAGACTGTGAGTCATTTATTTCCCCATAAGCCAAAGGATTATCATGCTTACTGGACCATTGAAAGCCTTTCAAAATTTATTGCCAGAGCTTCCCTTGGGTCTTATGAAAACTTAAATCATGACAGTATCTTTAACAAAAATAATGAAAAAAAAAAAAACAGCAAAGTAGTACTTTTAAGCTGGAGTTTCAGGGAGTCAGTTAGCTAAAACTGGAGAAAATAGAACTCTAGTTTTTTATCCACCACGTGCTTTTTTGTTTAATATTTTGTGTGTATGTACAGCCCTTTTCTATGGCATTTCATATGCCATAATATACTACATGTATACTCTGACACAACAAAATAATATTTTGTGGAATTTTTCCTTGCATCTTGCTGTTAAGAACAGTGCAGCTTATTTAGGCACTACATGATGTTTGGTTGAGTGAAACTGAACAAAAGGAAGTGGCATGTTATGAGTGCTAGAAGCGGCAGGTAGCAAAGTGATACATTGACTTACTCTTTCTGCTGTTTTTCCTTACACTACCTATCTTTAGCAGCTGCCCCTTGGTTTTTGCTTTTTCTCTGGCTGATAACAAAAGATGGCAGTTTTTCCTGTAGCTACTTCATTCTTTGGTAGCCAGTTCAGCACTGTTGTTGGAAGCAGCATATTTGAACACAGAGCCATGCATTTCCACCTGCATGGTGTACCTGGGCTCTGCCAGCCAGCAAGCTGACAAAAAAAAAAAAAAAAAAAAAAAAAAATCAGCTTTGAGTGTCTGCTGTCAAATTATCATCTGAATGTTTTATTTTATTTATACACTAATACACACACAAGCTTGTCAGACCATCTTTTTCACTCCTTAGTATAGTAAACAAGCAGATGGTCAAGCATGCACTTGTATAAAAGGTGTATATTGTAGATGGATAGATTAAAGATGTATTAAAAGGCAGAACACACACAACTGCTTTTGCGTGAAGTAGTTTTTCTTTGCTCTTCTGTGGTTGAGATTTTATTTAGGTGATCTCCAAAGAAACATAATGAATTAGCTCAAGGAAAGAACACAAAACTTTACCTGAGGTCAGGTAATGAGGCCTACAGTTGCAGTTGGCTTCCCTACGTGATTTAGCAGAACAGCATTATGGTTTCTCTTGGCCTTGGAAATCCTCAGGCTTCACTGACAAAATTTCACTTGAGCACTCACAGTATCTTCTATCTCACTGATAAATTAAAAATGACAGAAGATCAAAAATGAAGAGTGAGTTGGCTATTCTGAGTTCAGTGCTAAAGGACAGCTGATCAGATGATTCACTTTCAAGGACTAAACGTAGAAACAGCATCCCTCTAGATGATGAGAGCTGAGTGCTTTCCCTGAAGGAATCTACAACCCAGTGTGAGTTTGAGGGATATCACATCCAGGACTTGACTTCCTCTGAGCCACGAGCATCAATGCAGAGCACTGGGAAGAGCCTGCTGCCTGCAGAGTACAGCAGGCACTGGGCAGAGGTGGGACAGTGCAGGCACAAAGTGTTCCTTGGCTCATCACAGATGCACAGTGCTTGCACGCAAGCTGGTGTCACCAGCTTTACATTGAAGCTACACTCAACTGAAACAGGAATTAGCTGTAGTTTCAGCAGTCAAACAAGGCAGAGTTCCTTTACTTCCTTTTTTTTTTTTTTTCCCCAGTTGATTTTATCTAGAAAAATGCAAACTGAGGAAATATTACTAGCCTTTGTTCATACCATTACCCCAGTTGGTTAGAGCACTTTAAATCCCCAAGGAGTTCTACCTGCTCTCTCCTTCTGTTGTTCAGTAAAATATATCAGATCCACTACTTCTGAAGTAGCTTTTTCTTTTCTTTTCTTTTTTTTTTTTCTTTCTTTTTTTTTTTTTTTTCTTGAACTTCAGGGCTTGCCTCTTTTTTCAGATATAGAAAATTACTTAATGACTCATTTTGAATATGACATAATTTATCTTCCCTCTAGAGAGTAAAGAGGAAAAAATGCTGAAATGAAGTAATGTCTTCATCAACTGCTTGGGAAAAAAATGCAAAATAAAATGTTTTATTTTTTTTGTAAGAATAAATTGCAAAATGGTTATGACCAAATAAATAAATGTTCAGAAGAAGAATCTGTTTTTACAAAATGGAATTTTCATGTTGTTCTTCTGGATTTGTGTTACTTAGTTGTACGGAATTTGTCTCATATAAAAATTAAATTGGAAACAGGATTTCCCAGACCGTGTACTATATCATTATCAGTGATCACATTAATTTCACTATGGTTATTCCAATTATTTTCTCATGAAAAAAGAAGATATATATTTTCTCTGTATAAGGATTTGTCATTGCTACCTATCAAAAAAGAAGATATATATTTTCTCTGTATAAGGATTTGTCATTGCTACCTATCACTGTGGTATCAAAGGCTTCTCAGTGATAAGTGATAGGATGTGAGGAAACAGTCCCAGGTTGCTCTGGGGAAGTTTAGTTTGGATACTAGGAAAAATTTCTTCACAGAGGGAGTGGTCAGCCATTGGAACAGGCTGCCCAAGAAAGTGGTGGAGTGCGCAGAGATCTGTGCACATGGCACTAAGGAACATGGTCTCGTGATGGGACTCAGGGCAGATTAATGGTGGGACTTGATGGTCTTGAAGGTCTCAAATCACAAAATGATTCTGTGTTTCTAAAAATTATGAAGTATGCCAAGCTGCAGAGTTGGCTAAAACTACATTGATCAAATGCCAGACACATTCTGGTAATACTGGAGTGCTGCTTAGCACAGATTCATTCGTTCCCACTTAGGTCTATTTGCCAGTGCACAACTCTGCTCTGCCATGCAGCACCATTCCTAGAGCTCAGTACTTAGATTTGTACTAGATATCTCTATACATCACAAGGAAGGTGGTATTTTTGCTGGATTTCTTAAAATCCCCAGTTCTCTGACCTTTCCAAGTTCAGAGGAAATATACTGTTGGGGTGCATGTATAAAAAGGTCTCATTAATGTTTATTCTAGATGCATCACTTTCTTCCATTGAAAAAAAAAAAAGAAAAGAAAAGAAAAGAAAAGAAAAGAAAAGAAAAGAAAA